>NW_014577573.1:211432-212960 GCF_000485595.1 Priapulus caudatus
CAATAGAAGATTGTTGATTTATGTCTGTAATAGAAGATTGTTGATTTATGTCTGTAATAGATACGTACGCACGCCACGCTAAGCCGTAATTCGTTATGTGACTACAGGCAAGCTCACTGGGCACATCCCATGTATGAATGTGCACGATTAGGGCCAATTGAGTTTTATTTACCTATAAACGTAACAGTTTACTGCAACTGTGGGCAAGCGCGCGGTGACGCCGTGTGTTGCGCAATAGCAAAATCTGACTGCGCGAATAAAGATATGTCTGACGCCGTAGATTCCTATCGTCGTATATTTCTATGGTCGTTGTCTCTACAGGTAGCCCTTATAATTTTATACTTTCCTATCTATATATATACCTAGCGTTTCGAGCGGAAATCGCATCAACGGCAGGCGCGGCCCCACACGTGTCATCGGTAAATGTCGTAGCAGTATAAGCTGCCGCTTGTACAAGTTTTGCGTGTAAATCTCGACGCATAATTACCTGTGCGTCGCCACGGCCCGCACGTCGTCGTCGCTATTCTGACGGATTATAACACGGCGCGACGATCCGTCACTGCAACATTACGTCGACTTAACTTCTCTACACGACGGCTAGGGAATGACCGAGGCGCTCACGCTAACGGTATATGTTCCAGCATCTACTATGCGCTTGCAGCACACACGAACGTTCACACCTACATCAACGCGCGCACGGACGCGTGCAAAGTCGGATCTAGGATTTGACAAACGTAGCTGCTGAATTGAGAGCGGAGCGGGGGTGGGAGTCCATTCCCCGGCTTCTATATAAAAAAAAAACATGATGTCATTTCCCAAGTGTAAAAAATCAAAATAAAGTGCTTTCTAGCGTTGTCTTTTATTGCTGAATCATTCGTATTCCCCGGTATTCCCCGGTTCCCAGATAACTAAAATGGCCCAAATCCCGCGTCCCGAAGGTACCCCCTCCACTAAAATTCGTAGACTCGTAGACTGACTATTTCGTAAACGCTTATTGGTGGCGAGAGCTCGAATTTGCGAGCAACGTAGGCGTGAATCATCGCTAGCATTGTCTGTGGGTCTGCGAGCATACTCTTGTGGAAAACGCATCGGGAAAGTGGTGGTCTCCCGTGCATTCTTAGACATTTTTCACCCAAATTTGCCCAGAAAATGGCGGCCGTGCTTTCGTGACGTCACAACGTGGCGCCGCTGAGAAAGCTCTAATAGCAGCTACTATAAGCGTTGCACAGGGACTCATTTAGACAATAATTTGCCCGTGCCTTATCGCACGCTGTCGGTCCGGGAAGTATGCTATTGATGCCATCTACGGCCTTCTGGCTGATGAGTTAGAGTGGGCGCGTGTGATAACGTGATTATCGGTCTTATAAACCGGGATAAGTTGTTTTCTCCAGCATTAGTCGTTTTCCCGTTGGGAAATATGTGTCGGATATGTGTGTTTCTCCAACGCGACGCAGCTGTTTATTTGCGCACCCAGCAGTTAGATGCGATATGATATGACTACTAGGCACTTAGGATATGACTACTAGGC
>NW_014577573.1:213657-216343 GCF_000485595.1 Priapulus caudatus
TCACACACATGCACACACACGCACGCACGCACGCACGCACGCGCACACACACACACATTCACACACGCACGCACTCACGTACTACATACGCGCACATACTTTTTCTCGCGCGTTTACACACGTTGGCGTAATAATCGAGGCACTTACGCGACAATATTATCGTCGGCGCGTTTCTGCGCGTGTCGCCACGCTGCCGACGCTTGCGCGACCAGCGTTCACACGCGCGCTCTCAGGTACCGCCAAACAACGCGGCAGATTCAAAGCGAGCGGCAGCGGCGTAACGAGCTTTGATGTTCGCCGCCGCGTTGCGCGGGGCAGCTTTCAGGTGTAAAAAAGTCCCCCGCTAAATAGGAATGGCGCGATCGGTCCTCGCGTCGCTGTTTCGGTCATCGAAAGCTTATATTATTATTGACTGCACTCGCAGAGCGCCGGCATTGCATGTGTTGAGCTGTCGCGTTCGAGAATGGCTTCCCGTTATGTACTCTTGTTTAGAAATTATCCCTCTCTCTCCGCTGAGTCCGCGTGCGAGCGAGATGGCCATTAGCGCTGGTAAAAACGTGAGTGGGGATAAATATAACCGCGGTGCAGGTGCAGCGGGAAAAAAGCAGGGGAGAGAGAAATAAGTGGGGGGGGGGCAATGGTGATAAACTAGTGGGATTTCTGAAATTCGAATATGCAGCATAATATATAGCATACTCGAATTATGTTAAAAAGTCGGGTTCTCAACTTTTACCCCAAAATGCCCCTTAAATCTTATACAGCACCATTTTTCAGAAATCCCACTAGCCTAAGAGAGGAGGAGAGAGAGGGAGGAGATAAATAGAAACAGGGCGTGCGAGAGGGAGAAGAGGGAGAGGAGAGTGATAGGGATGAGAGAGAGGTAGGAGAAAGAGGGAGAGAGAGGGAGGCATGCTCATCCGCTGATCAAGAGCTTTAGCGGTTTATCGGCTGATCGAACTTTCCGAGGCACGCGGACGAAGCCGTGCCGATTTGTTTAACGCTCTTACCGTCAGGGCCCTGTATCGACCAACAGAACACGTGATACGACCTGATGAGCACGTGATGCAATACATCGACCACGTGATGCGTTACGCCGAGAGCATGATACGATAGAACGAGCACGAGCGATGAGAGATATTGAGATCTCCTCTTATACAGATATATACCTGGTACGTGCCTACTCGTGTACGTGAACCGGTGGTGCGTATTCTGAATACGTTAATGGATGTATGTAATATTAATAGGGGGTAGATAATGACTGAATACTTGGGCCATTGGAAAAAGAAAACATACACGTATGTCCACGCATCTGCGGGATTTTTGTAGGCAGTTTTATTGATTTTACTCTATTATGCATCTGATCATAGAATCTATGAATTTCGTTTACATTCAAACGATATTTTCCAATTAAATCTATTCTAGGAAAGCTGCAAGACGTCGGCAGACATTCCAAATGACACTTGCTTTAAATATCCTTGATGTAGGAAATGCAATGTATATATCTAGACTAGGCGCACGAGATAGAAGGCGTGCATACATGCGAATTGTGAATTCCTAGCACATAATGCACACACTCACATAATGAGCGCACGTGTCATTCATCGTTGCTATTTGACTGAGCCACATGCTCACTGATTCTGACGTTAGGCTTGCTTGCATCACGATAATGAACTCGTACGATGTCCTGCAGAACTAATCTGTCAGCGCGGCGCAGCGATCGCGTCTGTATCCGGCACGTAATGGCGGCGCCTGTCACAGCCACGCAGCCCGCTACTTATAACTTATTGGCATGATTGCGCGGGCCGCGATGCGCGCGACATTCACCAGCGGCACGAGCTCAGCTTCCCGCCGTGCGTCCGTCCTCCGTGCGTCCGTCCGCCGTGCGTCCATCCGCCGGGGCTTCATGATTGGATAAATGACTCACCCGCTAGCTCGATCACTCGCTCACTCACTCACTCACTCACGCGCGCGCGCTCACTCGTTCGCGCACTCACTCACTCACTCATGCACACACTCACTTACTCACTACCTAACAAACTCACGCACGTATACGTATGCTCCATTTCTTGCTTTTGTGTGGCAATTTATTGTTATATATCGTATAGCGTTTTTTTAACGACAGAAAATAACACGCAGCCGTAAGATCCAGAGGCGCAATTCGATCGATAACGCATTTCTAATTGGGGCAACAATTCCATCGCGTTAATTGGCGATTCTGCTGCTTAGGCCGCCCGTCGGTTCGCTTCACCGCAGCCAGTTACTGCATCACCGACCTGCTACTACAGCTGCGGCGAAGCCTATACACGTCTAAATCATATCTTAAGTACAAAAAAAACTTCTAATTAAATTAAAATTGAAATTTTTACGTCCCGCTGCGTGAACGGTATCATAGAGAGGTGGATCGCGTTATCCTTCGAGGATGTAGAATAAATTAAGGGCCCCACAACAGCGAGTGCGTTCGCGCAGACTAAATATATGCTGCGTTAATTAACATCCCGGAAACGCCTTTACATTAATGTTGATAATAACCGACAAATACCGACATGCCCTTTCACTGTCTGTAATTACTCGTCCCAGCACTCCACACACACACACACACACACACACACACACACACACACACACACACACACACACACACACACACACCACACACACACACACACACACACACACACACACACAC
>NW_014577574.1:0-9001 GCF_000485595.1 Priapulus caudatus
GTAGCACACCAGACAATGTACCGGAATGTGATCAGATGACAATAAGTGGCCGCCGCCTGCCGGTGAGCGCCCAGTGTTGACCACTCGTGGGGTTTTTACCCCAGATCTGGAGGTTCAGGGTTTTTCACCTTGTGAATCTGGACTAGTGGCTGCCCCCGACGGCCGTACCTTGTCACGAGCGCAGGTGTCATTTAAAAATTTGAAGGGGCGGCACGCCTCCGCGCCCCTAGTGGCCATTAAATACAAAACACTGGAATTTACGATTAGGGGTAATTCAACGATGGAATGATCGCTTAGTCTGAATTCGTTGGGTCAACAGTGAACTGACCGTTGAACACAGCCGTTTGCTGGCCAAAAAGAGCATGTCATCGTAACATCGCTTATGAAAATCTGGGCATGTGAAAAGCGCAACGAAAAAACTATAATAAAAACTGAAATAACGCGCTAATTACGCTCAATGACTACGCCCACCGCATCCACTCAACGGATGTTGTTATCGGTGACTGATGCCATCGCAATCCCATTGGTTGATAAAAATCACGTGCCATCAAACTCCTATCGATCAATGTGACGCCGCCAAGTGTTGGTCAAGGCACAATCCATAAGACATAACCCGAATGCCCTCGATAGCTGAACGTGCTTAGAGCACAGAGGACACTGCTGAATATGTCGTTGATCGAATCCCATACTGTTTTTTAATTTATTTCCTGTTTCTGTATTTTTCTAATGTTTATCCAATATTTACATGATTTAATTAGCAGACGCATGCACAGCCAAGTGTAAGTATCACACGCAAACGCACAGCACGCACAATGTAACGTACGCCGACGCTCGGCACGGCGAAACGCACGTGGTACGTGCACCACGCACGCACACTAAACCCATGCACGGAGCACGTGTACGGTGCGCACAGCACGTAATACATGCACACGCACACGCGCGCGACGGCACGCACGCACGGCGACGCGGACGGCACGTAGTACAGTGCACAACACACGGGAACGCCGTGTGCGGACGCACGCACGCACACAATCAATTGCTCGGCGCACACTTCAATTGGGATTTGGGAGCTATAATAGGCACGTCCCGGACCCGCTGTCAACATACACTATATGCATGCGTCAGCATTACTTCAACTTGAAGACGTACGGCTTTCGTAAGCCACGTGCGGCGCTAACCAGCGGATTGGAAGAGGAAAGCCATGCTGCACCAATTGACCTAAATAGTTTAATTGGACGGGACAGCGCGCTGCCAGGTTGACACGTGGCGGGTCACATGGACTAGTGACACGTGGTGTTCCACGCTGTATATAAGCTGCGGCGTCCAGCTCCAAAGCAACACATGCCAGCTTTTGGCTCAGTCCAGGAAAGCTCAGCACCATCCCACTGCTCTCCCTAAGCCTGCTGCGCTTGTCCGACCTGCTAGCTGACGACATGTAGGGTGTAGCGAGCTCGGTGCAAGAAAAGTCTACGCAAGGATACGAAGCGCAGGACGATGATCACGCCGCTTGCTACCCCCTTCCTGACGCTAAAGAGATATACAGCGTGGAGCCAGCTCGGCCTCAGTCAGGGAAGCTCGCACCGCTCTCACCTGCTTTCGCGTGTGGTGCACAGCCACGCACGCAATGGCACGCACGTGTAGCGTGCGCAACCACGCACGCAGCAACGCACGGTGTACGTGCAGCTAACATAAACAGTGGCTTTCTATCAGAAAACATGTGGTCATTCATATGTAAATTCCAGAGCCAGCCACGCCGCTTTGCTTCTGCCAGCCAACACAACAACAACATAACAAATACACGTGACCTGATCTATGACGTCAGCGTGAAACATAGCTATTAGGCCTGCGCGATGGCGTGTGCATATGTTTGCTAGTGAAATTAGACGCCGCTAAAATTCGAGACTGTTCCCGCTGCAGGCAAATTGATTCCGAGTGCCGCCGGCCTTCATCAAATTTGGCGCACGAATCAAAATACTGCCAGCGCGTGATACTTTCCTAGGAGGTTCCACGCGGTCCGCGTGCGCCTTGCCGCGGACTGCGCGCAAAGAATTCGCGCTTAGCGGGCAGGATCAACACCTCTTCAGGCGAAACGCTTACTCTGGTATCCTGGTCATTTCATCCTGGACTAGTGGTGCCCCCGACGGCCCGTCCTATTCACCGGCAGTGTCAATTTAAAAATTTGTAGCGGCACGCTCCCCCTAGTGGCCAATTAAAATACAAAACATGGAAATTACATAGGGGAATTCACTGGAATTGCAGCATTAGTCCTGAAATTCGGGGCAACAGTGACATGACATTGACGCAGCGTTTGCTGGTAAGCATGGATCATGCGTAACATCGTTGAAAATTTTGGGCATGTGAAAGCGCACGAAAAAAAAACTATAATAAAACTAAAATAACCCTAATTACCTCAACCTGGGTGTGTCACAATCTTGCCGAGGCTTAGATGACGCGGGTTGACAAAGTAGCTAACCGCGGATATCAGGTATTGCGAAGCGGGGACGACTGAACAGGTAGAGACAGACAGCCGAGGAATGACCAGCAGCCCTTACCGCCCTATACAACCGCAATGCCCACTTCACATGGATGTTTACTCGGATGACGGATGCCAATCCCGAAATCCCATTGGTTGAATACAAATCAACGTGCCTCAAACTCCCTCAAAATGACGCCCCAGTGTAATTCAAGGCACATCCATAACATAAAAACACAATGCACTTCGATAGCTGAACGCATAGAGCAGAGTAATGTCGACTGCAGAGTTTTTAGATTGACTGCTGAAATGTCGTTGGATCGAATCCGTCTGTTTTTTTGTTGTTTTCTGTATTTTTCTGTTTAATCACCATATTACGGTTGGTAGCAAAGACAGATGCGTGATATTGTTCGATACAAGCGCAGCACCAACGTGAATACCGTAACGCACGCACAGCACGCACGTGTATCGCGCACGAAACACACACTCGATGCACCACGCGATGCAACGCACGTGTATCGTTGACCGCAGCGGCACAGCACGGCACGGCACAGCACGGCACGACGTCTACGTGCACATGCATGCACGCAAGAACGCACGTGTACTAACACACACGAACGTACGCAACGGCACACATGCACATCGACGGTGTACCTGCACACGCACGAGCACGCACCGCACGGGCAACAAACATGTACCCTTCCACGACGCTGGCGCACGCCACGGCACGTGTACGGGGTGGCACACACAACGGACGCACGCGACAGCATGCACGCACGTGTAAGTTCACAACCAAAGCACGCACGCACAATGTACGCGATGTTTCAATGGTAGCCGAATTCGGAACCCGCTGTACAACGATACACTATAGACTAGAATCGTCAGCATTACTTCAACTTGAAGACGTACAGGTTTTCGTAAGCCCACGTGGGCATAAGCAGCGGATTGGAAAGGAAAGCCTTGCTGCACCACTTGAACGCTAATAGTTTAAATTGGACCCCTGAACCATGCAGAGTCACAAAACTAAGGACGTAGCGCGACCGACGGACGTGGGGTCACATAGAAACTGGTACCACGATGGTGTCCCAGCGCTGTATAATATAGCTGCGGCGTCCGCCAGCTCCAAGCATACAACAGAGCCAGACTTGGCTGCAGTCGGGGAAGCTACGCAACATCCATCCCACTGCCTCTCTAGCTGCTGGAGGCTTGTCCAGCTCACTGCTAGCTGACCATGTAGGGTGTAGCGGAGAGCTTGGTCAGAAAGGCTACGGCAGGATAGCACAGCTCAGGACGATGATCAACGGCCGTCTTGCTGCCCCGCTTCCTGACGCATAAGGATAAAGCACAGCGCGGCAGCCAGACTCGGCTTAGTCCAGGGAAGCCTCGAACCCTCCTCAACAATGCTCGCGCACACGACGGCAGGTGTAAGTTCGCAACGCGTGACAGCATGCACGCACGTTTTGTACGTCCGCACGCACAGCGCACGCACGGTGTACGTGCACATACAAATAAACAAGTGCTTTCTAATCAGAAAACATGTGGTCCAATTCATATGTAAATTCAAAGCAGCACGCTTGCTGCTGCCAACCGCAAACAACATAACAAATACACGTGACCTGATCTATGACGCTCACGTGAAACATAGCTATTAGGCCTGCCGCGATGGCGTGTGCATATGTTTGCTAAGTGAATTAGAAACGCCGCTAAAATCGAGACTGTTTCGCCTGGCAGCAATTAGATCCCGTGCGCGGCGGCCTTTCGATTTGGCGCACGATCAATAGCTGCCAGCGCGTGATACTTTTCTAGGAAGGTTCCGCGCCGGTCGCGTGCGCTCTTGCCGCGGAATCTGCCCGCAAAGATTCGCGGCTTAGCGGGCAGGATCAGACACCTCTCAAGGCGACGCTTCCTGGTATCCGGTCTTATCATTAGGGTTTTTTTCTAGATAACATGGGAGTTACAATTTCTGCAGAGTATAATTTAGTTTTCCAGGAAGCCGCCCTGACGAGCTCAAGGTTTGAGTCATACCGGTTTTTTAGTCACGGTCTGTGATGCAACCGGTACATGAAATTAAACCCCACGACAGATGGCGGCTCTGCGTCTAGGCTCATTCTACCTAGGTATATCCTGAGTGTGGGAAGGGGGCGCTGTATGCAGTTGTCTGAAATTTCACCCTCAAACGTCGTGCGCCGATCGCGTCGCGCAAAGGCGCAGTAAGCCGCTGTGTGTAAAGCGGGCAGAAAGCATTGGGCAATGAGACTGGCCCAGCGGTGGCAGTCAGCTTTGTACGTAGAGTTTGACCGTAGTGCCTAGCGATAACTTACATATACTATACTATTTATAGCTCATAATAAAGCAGGAAGATATCGAAATAGATTATTGTCCAACAATCTACTCTTAATCTAGGGCATTTTGGAAGTTGACAATGGTGGTTTTTTGAACATGTTTAATGTTCAAAACACCACAGGCGACCGCAAACTACACGCGAAAAGATGGCACACAAGCCACACAACTGCGTTCTGGTGAACTAAGTCAATCATTGATTAACTCGTCCAGCTTTATGCAAGCACATAAGGAAAACGAAGTCAGACGAATAGGAGAACAAAAATGCGAGTGAACCAACAAATTATGTCGTTTAATTACCGTGGAAGTTTTAACGTGTTATCTTATACATTTAATAAGCAAATATTCGCTTGAGAAAACCGGTTAGTTTAAAAATTTGTGTTACTCAGTTCATAAAAAATATAATAAAGATAATTTAGGTAAAAAATAAACAGAGAATAAACACATGATAAGTTGTTTTATCTTACTCCTGAATAATGTGAATAATTCAGCTACCTCGCCTCCTCCATTCCCTCCTACTCCCTCACATCAAACCTCCTCCACTTCACGAGCGTCACATCACCTTCCTCACACTCTTGCTTGCATGCTATCACAATGTCTCCGTCCTGGCCTCCTCCTCTTCTCTTCCTCTTGCTTGCATCTATCACTGTCTCCACCTCCTCCGTTCCTCTTCCCTCTTACTGCATTCCTCTTCCTCTTTTCCTCCTTCCGGCTCTCTCTTCCTCTCCTCTTCCTAATTCCTCTTCCTGCTTTCGCTCTCCTCTTACCTCTCTTCCTCTCCTCTTCCTCTTCCTTCCTCTTCCTCTTCCTCTTCCTCTTCTCTTCCTCTTCCTCTTCCTGCTTCCTCTCCTCTTCCTACTCCTACTTCCTCTTCTATCCTCTTCCTGCTTCCTCCTTCCTCTTCCTGCTTCCTCTTCCTCTTCCTCTTACCCTCTGCCTCTTCCTCTTCCTCTTCCCTCTTCCTCTTTCCTCTACCATTTTCCTCTTCCTACTTCCTTGCTTCCTCTTCCTCTCGCTCTTCCCTCTCCCTCTTCCTACTTCCCTCTTCCTTCTTCCTCTTCCTCTTTCCTCTTCCTCTTCCTCTGTCCCTTCCTTCTTCCTCTTCCTCTTCCTTCTTCCTCTTCCTCTTGCCTGCTTACCTCTTCCTCCTTCCTCTTCCTCCTTTCCATCTTACCTCTATCCTCTTCCTCTCCTCTTCCCATCTTCCTCTTACCTCTTCCATCTTC
Source organism: Priapulus caudatus (assembly GCF_000485595.1). Lineage (NCBI taxonomy): Eukaryota > Metazoa > Priapulida > Priapulimorpha > Priapulimorphida > Priapulidae > Priapulus > Priapulus caudatus. The sequence goes on from NW_014577574.1 coordinate 6,040, forward strand.
CTCTTCCTCTTCTCTTCCCTCTTCCTCTTCCTTTCCTCATCCTCATTCCTATCTTCCTCTCCTCTTACCTCTTCCCCTCTTGCCCATCTATCCTTCCTTTCTCTTCCTCTTCCTCATTCCTCTTCCTCCTTCTTTCCTCTCCTCTTCCTGGCTTCCTCTTCCTCTTCCTCTTCCTCTTCCTCTTCCATCTTCCTCGCTTCCTGCCTTCTCTTCCTGCTTCGCTCTTCCTCTTCACTCTCACTCTCGCATCTTCCCTCTTCCCCTCCTTCCTCTTCCTCTTCCTCTTCCTCTTCCTCTTCCTCTTCCTACTTGCCCTCGTTCCTCTTCCTCTTCGATCTATCGACTCTTCCTCTTCCTACTTCCTCTTCCTCTTCCTCTTACTCTTCCCTCTTACGCGTCTTCCTCTTCCTAACTTCCTCTCCTCTTCCTCCTTCCTGCTTCACCTCTTTCCTCTTTTCCTCTTCGCTCTTCCTCTATTCCTCTTCCTCTTCCCTTCCTCTTCCTTCTTCTCTTCCTCATTCCATCTCCTCTTCCTCTTCCCTCGTTCCTCTTCCTCTCCTCTGCCATCTTCCTCCTTCCATCTTCCTCTTCCCTGACTTCCTGCCATTCCTCTTCCTCTCCATCATTCCTCTTACTGCTTCCTGCTTCCTGCTTCACTCTTCCCTCATTCCTCTTCCTGACTTCCTCTTCCTCTTCGCTCTTACCTTCTTCCTCTTCCCAATCTTCCTCTTCCTCTTCCTCTTGGCCTCTCCTGCTTCCTCTTCCCTCTTCCTCTTCCTCTTCTTTCCTCTTTCCTCTTCCTCTTCCATCTTCGCTTTCCTCATTCCTACTTCATCTTCGCTCTTCCTCTTACCTCTTTACCATCTTCCTCTCCTCTTCCTCTTTCTCCTTTCCTATTCCTCTTCCTCTTCCCTCTACCTCTTCCTCTTGCCTCTCGCTCTTCCTCATTACCTCTTCCTCATTCCTCTTCCTCTTCCTTCTTCCTCTTCCTGCCTGTCCATCTTCCTCTTCCTCTTCCTCTCCTACTTGCCTCTTCCTCTTCCCCTGCTTCCATCTTCCTCTTCCCTCTTCCTCTCCTCTTCCTCTTCCTCTTCTCTTCCTGCTTCCATCTTCCTCTTCCTCGCTTCGCTCTATAACGCTCTTCCTCTTCCTCTTCCTGCTTCCTCTTCCCTTAGTTTCCTCCTCCTTCCTCTTCCTCTTCCTCTTCCTCTTCCTCTTCCTCTTCCTCTTCCTCTTCTCTTCCTCTTCCTCTTCCTCTTCCTCTTCCTCTTCCTCTTCCTCTCTCTTCCTCTTTCCTCTTTCCTCTTCCTCTTTCCTCTTCCTCTTTCCTCTTCCTCTTTCCTCTTCCTGCTTCCATCTTCCTCATTCCTCTTCTCTTCCTGCCTTCCCTTTCCTCTCCTCTTCCTCTTCCTCTCGCTCTTTCGCTCTTCGCTCTTCCTGTTCCTCTTGCCTCTTCCTATCTCCTCTTCCTCTTCCTCCCTTCATCTTCCTCCTATTTTCGCAACCGGCAGTTAGATGCGATATGATATGACTACTAACCACTTTAATTTAATTTTTTTTTTTTTTTTAGGGTTAGGGTTAGGGTTTAGGTTAGGTTTAGGGTTTAGGTTAGGTTAGGGTTAGGGTTATTTTTTTAAGTGCCTAGTAGTCATATCCTAAGTGCCTAGTAGTCATATCCTAAGTGCCTAGTAGTCATATCATATCGCATCTAACTGCCGGGTGCGCTATTTTCGCAGTGGAAACATGGCATCTCACTTCGATTTCACTATTTTAGAGGAAATACGGGTATACGTTCAACGAATTAACATGTATTGACAATCTGTACGGAACTATATAGTGCAGGAGCCCAGGGGGGTCAGCCTAACTGGAAAAAAACAAATTTTCATGCATATAGCAATAATTCGGGTACATACCCATGTAAGGAAATGTAAGTCTGCCGGGCAGCGAATTTGCGATTCCCAAACCGTATAGCTTTGGAAGAAAAATTGAGCAACGTACGTGATTGGCTAGAAAAATTTTAGGACACGCATTATTAGTCAACAAGCTAATATATTAAATTATAAGCTAATATTATAAAGAAATATATTTAATTCAGAACATAAACAAATGTTACAGAACAAATAAATGCAGAAACAAATAAAATACAAAGAAATACATAACGCAGAGGAAAATAAAAACAACACATCGCGTTCGAACGCGGCCCCTCACGATCACGAAGCAAACGCTCTGGCGCTGACCAACTGAAACAGATACTAAATTCGTAGATATAGAAATCAGTTAACCCTAACCCTAACCTTAACCCTAACCCCAACCATAACCCTAACCCGAATCCTAACCCTAACCCTAACCTATACATTTTATTGTGTATATTCTAAATTAATGTGTTGTCTATAATAGGTTATAATAGGTTATAATAGGTTATATAATAGGTGATGACCATACAAAATTTGTAAGGCATAAAAACGTCTGCAGGTATGACTTTAACTTGTTAAGACTGATAATTACTATTATCTACTAAGTTAGAGTGTAGTCTAGTAGTAGACAGCGTCTATAGTAAGTAATAGTCTATATACAGGCCAGAACAGAGGGGGGCCAGGTAGGCCAGTTGGCATGGGCCTACGATTTTGAGGGGGCCTATACTCCCCCTGGTAGAGACTAAGGGGGACCCTTTGGTGAAGAATATTGATATTGTAAAGAGAGTCAAGGGGGATCATTTAGCACAAAATATTAATATTTTAAAGAAGAATCATAAACGATTACTACACATGTATATAAATCCATACATAAATCATATGTATTTAGCACTGATTACAATGAAACATAATGAGCATAGTAGCAGCAGCAGCGCAGCCGCCGCCGCCACCCATGAGTTATGGGGCGCCATGCAGGACAGGCATTTTCGTACCTATAAACTTGACAAAAATGAGTTTTGTGAACACAAACTCAATTCTGTTAATCCTGT
>NW_014577574.1:10237-34342 GCF_000485595.1 Priapulus caudatus
CCTGCAGGGAGTACGCTTTGTCAGTTAGAGCGCTCGAGAGTTGTGAATACGGTTCAGTGTGTAACGCAAGAATACCAGAGTCAACGATACGTCAATCTTTCGTCTGTGGTCGTGATGAACGCATGAATTGCTGTTAAACACTGCTATACAGTATATAAGGTACAAGCGTTACAGCATTAGTAATATTAATAATAATATAACATTAAATCTCATCAACCCCCCCCCCCTGCGAATGACCTGTACATTTTTGAACGAGTTTGGACAGATTCACCCATTTATGTATGTAATAAGGGGAAAAATAAGGGGGAAAAAGAGAAAATGGGAGGGGGAGGGAGGGGAAAGGGGAAAAAGGGAAAGGGAGGGAGAGGGATGTATGTACAGCCGTGATGGCAGACTAAATTCTAGCTCTTTTCTTCTTTATCCCGGTCATCGCCGGGTAGCCCAGCTAGTGAGAAATGAAAGTGTTGAGAAGAAGTGCTTTATATAAGGGAATAATGTTGTTTCATCAAATCAATGAGTTGTACATTCGAGATTTGTTGGAAGATTCTATTCTGCAAATTAACAACATGAAAAGAAAAGGTAGAGAAGCAAAGCTGACCGATGGATCAGTGGTTTCCTTTCCAACTAATCAGAAGTAGATAATACTAGGCTATTATCTACTTCTGAGCTAATCTATCTAAATTATGAAGGCCCGGGTGGTGGCAGTTGGGGTATACATTATTCCAGCTCTTTCAAACTCACGGTAAGCTCAATGTCGATAATACGTATTTCCGATAGTATGGATATACGATAGAATGGAAGCTCAGCATAATTTTAAAGCCAGGACACCGATAGAGGCTTTCCAGCTTTTTTAAAGAAATATTTTCGACCGATGACTGGAGGCGTGGAGCAGGTATACCTAGCACTTCCACCTCGGTGGATAGATCACTGTATATGTTGACACACAGCTGGATGTGAAGTGAAGCCTGGGCAGGGTCCATGAAGATGAAAGTGACAACATTTGGTTTTTCCACAACCATCCAAGGTTGCTTAACCGCACAGGCTGCCCTCCTTACTTCAGCCAAGGAATAATAAGCCACTCGCTCGACAGTAGGTGGGGGTGTTCTCAGTGTCTAAAAATAAAGCAAACAAAGCACAAAATACGTAGCAAATAAAAACTGGTCAATTGTTATAATTACATTGCCATACTCGTCTTATTTTATTTGATAAAGGTTTAGTAAATGATGTGCTACATTTTTAATCATTACATTAAAATATGTACTGCACTATTAGTATATCAACCTATCCTACGTACAGGTGCCTTCCGAGCAACTGGCTTCGCTGTCTCAACAGTTCGATGCATGTGGCATATATTCCGTAGGTATATGCTTCCTACGTTTAAAATTGTTCTCCCTGTGGGACCGGTGTTATACACGTTTGTACATAAAACATAAGTGTTATACGATATGTCTGGTGAGACCCAACCAAACAATTTAAATATCACACGAATAACATATTTTAGTTATAAAATTAATTAGTAGAGTGCATTTAGTTTTCTTGCTTTTCTGATATTATTACAAGATGGTTATAGACAGTATATGTATTAATTATTAGGGAAGGTGTATAAATATTAAGTTACAAAGAATATTACGTAGAAGGCCAGTGCATATGATATAGTGTTTTCTATTCTTTATAATTATTATTATTCTAAAAAAATGATTATATTAATTCATAAAGGATTAATTACCAAGAATAACCCCAAGAAATACACTGGCCGTACCTGACCTAAAGCAGCTTTCTTCAAAATGCCTCGAACAAATTGTTGCTGTATCAGGATTAAATGACTTGTCAATCCTGTTTCTGGCAGGGCACTTTTCCACTCGGGATTCTTGTTGCGTCTTGAACATGCACCACAACCAAGTATGGCACAGCATTTACCATGCATGGTCAATGACTAAGAAAAAATAATATAATAGTATGACTGAAAACGTAAACAAATATGCACAGCAGGCTCTGGCCTATGCTCTGGCATTAGTAGGTTTCAGGGGAGAGATAGTGAATATAGAAAAAAGTTGTGGATATAGAAATGAATTAACCCTAATCCTAACCTTAATCCTAACCCTACCCCTATCCCTAATTCTAAAATAAAACAAAATTAGCCAAAAATAATAAAAAATAAAATAAATAAGAGACAAAATTAGCCAATCAGAGCCGTCCCCTAGCGGATCACTATCTCTCCCTTGTGTAAAATTCCTCTGGCATGCAGAAGGCAGAAAGGTTCGATATGATATGACTACTAGGCACTTTAATTTAATTTAAATTTTTTTTTTTTTAGGGTTAGGGTTAGGTTTTTTTTTTTTTAAGTGCCTAGTAGTCATATCCTAAGTGCCTAGTAGTCATATCATATCGCACCTATCTGCCGGGTGCCTCTGGCATGAATCGTGCACCGGGGAGAAATACACATTTTTCCGGAAATAGCCGAACGGTAGTAGGGCGCAACTTCGGGATCGCTCGGGTCCATAATACACATGTGTACACATGTGTAACGGATTTCCTTTTTCTTCTTTCCTTTTGTCACTCTTTTATCTTTCTCTTCTCTACCGACGTTGTCTATACCGTTGGCCGTGATATATGGTTGCTGTTGCGCCGCGCGCCCTGACAGGGCCGTTATTACCCCGTCCTATCGAGGTTCGATCACGAGGATTGCGATGTGGCAGGGACAGTCAAACGCCCAAGCGCCAAAGAAAAGAGGGGGCAGCACTGATAGCGGTGGCGCACATGCGATGGCGACAGAGAGAGTGAGTGCGTGGAGTGTACGAAATAACTTTATTTCCTCTACACACAATCGCGATGTGAACAATAAACCGCATCGCACACAGAAAACGCGGCGCTTAGTGCACCTACGCAGCACTAAGCGCATAGAGCAAACGTGCACATACAGCACATACTACTACGAGGCTGCACGCACAGCAAATCGCGTCGCGTGCTATAACGCGGCACTCATAGTGTGTCTAAGGCTACGCGGCACTAGGTGTATCTGACTACGCAGCACTAAGGCGTCTAAGACTACGCACATACACCGTGTACAACGCCGAGTACAACGCCGCGCACATGAAACGCGGCCCCACGCTCACATGTACACGCCACAATGTCTGTGTAGACACGGCTCTACACTACGCATACACTATTAACGCCGCACCAATAATATACTTACTATTAACGCCGCATAATAACGCGGCACTTTGTGCGTCTACGCCGCACTAGATGCGTACAATAACCGTGCACATACAATATACTCACAGCTAAATATTCCCACAACAACTTAGACCTGCCGCCATTTTCTCCTTCTTTTTCCTTTCCTTTGTCAATAGGTGGCAGCACTCTGCAGTGACACCCAATTTTTCTACACTCCCCAACTTAAAATTGAAGAACCCCTGCTCAATTTATGCCCAAAGTCCTATGACATGAAGGATTCCCCACGAAGAGGCAGAGACCTACGAGGCCTCTGTCAAAATGTCCCCTCGACTTAAACTGAAGGATGCCGATGACACACCCAGATGTCCAGCTACCGGTTCGCCGCCGGCTGAACATCATAAAACACATTTCCCCCGAACCAAAACTACTAAACTATAAATACGGGAAAACAAATCCAACGTTGCAAATGTACAATCCGCTAAGAACAAGGGGCAATCGCTCAGCAGTAAACATTACAAATGAAGGCAGGTAGCGTGCCACATCCTACGAAATACAAAAATCACACGTTCCACTAAAAACAAGGGGCAATCGCCCAGCAGTAAACATTTAAACTAATCACGGCACGGGGTGCTTAATGGGCCCTGGCACTATGTGAGGCTTCTCCCTCGCTGTGACGTGGCCTTCTCCAAGTCCACGGGTTGGTGGAACGTCTGGTGTCGACGGTGATTCGGTAGGCTCTCTGGCCCCGAAAATTCGCTCGCCGATGCTCCACAGCTCCCCTCAGCGGGCGTTAAACACGATCGCCATTCGCCGTGGCTTGACTTGGCTCCCCTCGTGAGCGTGGTGGCAACATTTCCGTCGCCGCGCTTGACTGACGCCGTGTGACCCTTTTCTCGAGTCTCCCAGGCATGGCGAAGTGGCCTGGGGCAGGGGGTTGGCGTGACCTGACTCCCCGCGGTCAGATTCTCCAACCTCGCGCCGTTAGTCGTCCGCCCATCATCTTCACAGGGTTGTCTCGGCTTCCTTGTCAACTGCGGGCTGGGAACTGCGAGCGCGGACGACCCAATCCCACGTTCAGTGAGGTTTTCTCTCTGCACCGATTGCCTTCTACTCACGGTTCTCATCAGCTTGGTATTCCCCGCCCGGCAGTCAGTGCTGTCGGCTGTCCTTCCCGGTTCGTTGCCGGTGAGCCCATCCTCCACGGCTTCCTGTCCTGCACCAAGCACAGAACTCATCCTGGGGCTACTCGGCAACCCCTTCCGCGACAGTTTGGTTATCTCCTGACCGTCGCTGCAGCCGCCTCCTGCCGTCAGACGTCTGGCGAACTCTCATCTACTTTTCTATCCCTCTTCCGCCGGGTATTTCTACCTTTGCCCCTCTGGTGTTGGAACCCATAGTACTGTGGTGGGCGTGCCAGTCGCCGCCGTCGCGTTTCCTGGTCGCCCATACTGGCCCATCCGTGCTGCCGGTACTCACGGTCCATCATGCCCATCATCTTCTCGCCGTCTTCCACGGCTCTCTTTTCTCCACGGGCACCTCTCGCCGAGGCTCGTGGGCATCAGTCATCCTCTGACTGCTCCAATGCGAGCAAAGGGGGCAAGGCCGTGGAGGTTTCCGTGGTGCCTTGACCTGACTCTCCATCATCAGCATTGGCCGTCCAGCGGTCGACGGACATCCCACTTGTTCCTTCCACGGTTTCCTGCTCTTTTTCCTCTTCTGCGTCCGCCGTTTGGGCGGGGCCAACCCGGTTGGCCTCGTCCAGCTTCCCCATCTGGGAGTCGCCATCGGGGGCACCGTCCTTCCCTTTGTCTCTACCAACTCCATTGTCCCCGGGCCCCGCTCCGGCCTCCTCGGGTTCCTCGCCTATCGTCCATCTCTCAGGAGCGTTCTCCCTCTCGTATGGCTTCAGGTTGTTGAGGCTGACCGCTTTTGTCGGTCCCTCTTTTGTTGCCTGGATCCATCTCAACGAACCCCGGTCTTTTACGACAAGGTACGGGCCCGTCCAAGGCCGGCCTAACTTCACATCTTCGGGCGGGTAAAAGTACCACACCCAGGTGTTGGTCGTTGGGGCCGATGGCTGGACGTGCTTGCCGTAGTCTTGCTTCTGGCATTCCGCCGCACGCCCGAGGTTCTTCCTCGCTCTTTCATGGGCGTCCCGGATGGTGCCTCGTACCCACTCAACGTACTCGTTGGGACTGACCGCCGTGCTCTCCTAGACGCTGCCTCGGTACGCCACCATGACGTACGGCAGGTGGTCGTCCCAGTCACGCCGATGTTCGTCCACCACCTTGGCCAGCAAGTCCTGAAGCGTACGGTTGAACCGCTCGACCAGGCCATCCGATTGGGGGTGGTAGGGCGTCGTGCGGGTCTTCTCGATCCCTAAAAGCTCGCAAACCCTGGTGAACAGCCACGACTCGAAGTTCATCCTTTGATCGGAATGCAGCGTCTTCGGGACCCCGAAACGCAGGAAAAGCTGTGTGACGAGGCAGTCGGCTGTCGTCTGCGCCTTCTAGTCGGGGAGCGCGTACGCCTCCTTCCACTTCGTGAAGTAGTTGCTCAGGACTAAGATGTACTGGTTTCCGGCATCGGTCATTGGCAGCGGGCCCAAGAAGTCAATTGCAACCCGCTCCATCGGGGCACCTACAGGTTGCTGCTGCAATCCAGTGCATTGCTTCCAACCGTCTTGTCGCCGGGCGCACGTGTCGCACTGTCGGCACCACCGTCAAACGTCGCCGCACATCCCAGGCCACATGAACCGCTGGCGGATGTGCTCTAGGGTCTTCATCGTCCCCAGGTGTCCTGACGTCCACGCTCCGTGCTGCACTCGGAGGATCTCTCTCTGCATTTCTGCGGGTGCCACCAGCTGAGGGAGTGTGGGCCCTGCAGGTCGGTCGGGCGCCCAGATGTGGTGCAGCAAGCCCGTGCGCACTTCGAGTCGGTCCCATGCGTGCCAGAGAGTCTTCACTTCCCAAGAGAGATCAGCCGCTTCAGCGTACAGGGGCCGAGCTTGACCCGTCTTTTTCCAATCCAGCACCCTGCTGATTGTTGGGTCTGCGGCTTGCCATTCGCGGACTTGCGCATCGTTCCAATGTCACAAGTCTCCAGCGGGTCTTGCCATCTCGACCACTGGTCCTCGATTCAGTGGTCTCCTTGCCTGGTTCCAGCGTACTTGGCCGCGTGGCAGTACGCTACACTCGGGGCAGTCGTCCCGCTTGCATTTCCGACACGTGGGTGGCCGAGACAAGCCGTCTGCATTTCCGTTCAGGCGTCCCACTCCTCATGTCAAAAGTATCGAGGTAGGCGATCCATTGTGCCACCATCCCCTTGGGTTCCTTGAAGTTGAGGAGCCACGTTAAAGGGGTTATCCGGCGTAGAAACGAGTAATATTAATGGAAATGAATAAAATTACTAAGTAATAAAGGTCTGAGATACATACCCATGATTTGTAGCGGTTTTATAGTAATTGCCGATTGTTTACCACTGTGCTGTGCCTTCGCCACGATTCAAGCGTGGCGCCATTGTTTTTAGCCACTCGCGGCGCTGGAGTCTAACACGACGTATAGTCTCTTGTTTTAGTGTGTGTTTACATGGTAAATACGCTTGTATCACTTTTCCGATGGCTTTTAATAGCAGTGATAATGAATCCTCTGATGGATTATTTGTGCCAGATAATGTGCAAAGTATTCGCCCGTATTGTAATGAACCACAATGCGCTTCCGGGGAAAAACACTCCGATGCTAGCAGTACTTTGGTACTAGTAGTAGTACTAGTCCCGGCTCGTCAGACTCCACATTCAATCCGGCATCGAGATCTTCCACCAGAGCGGGAAATAAGGAATGGTGCAAATGTGGTTTTTGCACCGAAATGCAGAGTGCCAGAGAGAGCATTTGTTGTAGAGAAGTGGAAAATTCCAGGCACAAATGTGAAGTAGGTAGGTGTGATTGCCGAGTGGCCGAAATACTGACTACTGAGTAGGGCCTACTGTCTGTATTATGTATTGTATAGGGCCTACTGACTACTGTCTAAGTTAGTCTCAGTCTTACATTTAAGCTTAGTGAATACATAAATCTTGTCTTTGATTGCATACGTGTATTTTAAGCAGTAATACTGTAAAACGGGCTGCTACTTGGCAGTCTACTAGGCTATTTTACATAAGCAATAACTTGTAAAAAAAACAAGACTGGTAAGGAGTGGATTAAAAATGAAATTTTATAACTGTAGGACACAAGTTGTCAATACACAATGTCAATAGTTCTTGGAACGAGAACACCTTACCTTACCTTACCAACGTAGCAATACAAATAATATTAATATATAGTGAACATACAACAACATTAGTGCTATTTACAATTACAATTACAACATCTACAACTATTTTACAACATATTACATTATACTAATATTAGTAGGTACTATTTACAATTACAACAACTACAACTATCTACAACTATTTTACAACATACACCAGATAAAAACAGTTACTCCTATACGTGTAAGCGTCCAAATGTTATGCGCGAGTTAGAATACACAAACGATAGATTTAATTTGCTATTAATTCGGCTTGCTCTTCTTACTTACATCTCGTCCAGTACATCTGATAAAGTTTCATTGTGCTGACGGAGCATGAGGAAAGTTTCACGACAAGCTCGCAGAGCAACGATTCTATTATCTGCGCGCTAAGTCTTAGTACACATGCCAGTCGATTTCATCCTGAAGAGAACTTAAGAGAACCCCAATTTCTAACAAGTAAAAACAATCACATATTTATCAAGGTTTCTGCTGCGAATTCTTTCCTTCAAATAGAACGTTACCTTCAGTACAAGCAATACCGAGAGGGGTAGAGGGTTATCTTTTCTCGGCCCCCCCCCTTCTCGGGGCGAGGGCTCCCCCCCCTGTACCACTCCAAACCCCCGCTCCGCCAACCCAGGGTGGACCAAGTAATACACATCCCCCCCGATCTCTCTTATGAATGCTACAATTGTGACCAACAGATATGCTGATAATTATACGCAGAATTCATTCTTATGTCTTCAGGGGTTCCCTGCGCCCTTGCTGGATACCCATGTGTCATCTTCGATCTATCCGTTGCAAGGACGGAACCGTCGGGGCGGTGCGGAAAGAGCGTGGGAGTCGCAGGTGTGGGGTGTGTGAGAGGAGAGAGGGGCTCAAATCTGAAGTTGAGAGAGCGCTTGTTACCACAGCACGTTTTTTAGGACAATACAATTAACACACGGTTATTTACGACAGGAGTTGCGAATTTCGGCTGAACAATCTAGTGGACAGCATCAGAACCCCAACAAACTTCAGCAAAGTCGGCTGCCTGACACGAGGAGGAGTTGTCGCGCGTGGTAGGTGGTGGAGTGGAGCGAGGGAGTAACAAAAATGGTATATAACAAGATAACCATAACACATACATGTAACCGAACGTTCACCACGCCAGGCCCGTAGCCGGGGGGTTCGGGGTTCGAAACGCTCGAGAACCCCCCGCCCAAGCAAACAACCACACACACCACAATTTTTTTTTTAATTTGCCACAGAATTTCAACAGCTCAGGTTCGCTCCTATTTTTAGTGTAATAATTGCAAAATCTCCGATCAGTGCGGGAGCGAGTGGAAGCAGTGAACACGACGCCCCTCCGCACCTTCACCCCCGTCGGTAAATTGGCTCCCCCTCGCCCTGGTCGCTTCGCGCCTATAGACGCAGGGGCGTGTACAGGGGGGGGTCCAGGAAGTCGGAACCCCTTAAACCGCTGAGAAAACGCATCTGAGGGGTGTAATTATAAAAAAATCCAGACCCCCCTTCGCGTGCTCGCAACTTACGGGGTTAGGGTTAGACCCCCAGCCCCCGACTGGTAGGGCCAAAAGAAATCCTGTACACCACGCTCCCTGCCGAGCCAAATTGCCAAAAACCACTTACAGAAAAACGACCGTGCCCCCCCCACCAATAAAGCATGGCTACGAGGCACTGAGTTACCTAAATGTCCAACTTTATTGGTGTTAGCACTTGGTGGAAAACCGATAACACCAATACAACACAGATAACCAATGGACAGGGATGTCGCTGCGTAGCCAACTAACTTGACTTACACGGAGAAATCAAAATTAATGGTATATATTCAACCTCTAGGAATGTCCGGGAGCTTCTGGAAACAGGTTTACTTCGGTATGATTTCTTATCCGCTCCAGTTCCGGTACCCGACCGCCCCCTGACGTAGGAATGCAATGCTGCACAGTACCTCAAAGTTACACAACTGCCAATAGATCTTAAGTATACTTGCTGGAACCCGTCGCTAAGCACGGGCTTAGTGCTGTGATGACCATGTGTTACCCAAGTAGTAAAAATATGTTATAATGAGAGTTTAGTTGCACATATATATTTGTTTTGTGTTATGGTTGAGAATGTTCAGAAAATACATGTACAATCACCATCGCTATACACGTACACATTAAATCATTTGTTTGGCAAGCTAGCAGCGAGAAAATACACACACAACTCATGACACACTTATTAAAAATATGAAATGTAGGTAGATTTATGCAATTTAATGCAAAAAACGGCAGCATAACAAAACGAGTGTCGGTGCTCACAGCTCGGGTTGGTTCGTTTTCAAGATTTCTTAGAGCTTCTTATGTTGGTTAATCCTTTTCAAACCCTGCCGATAAACGCTCTTATAATAGAGTAAATTTACAAAAACGAATGTCGGATACCGGTCGGAAAAAGCAATAACCTCTAATTTATTTCGAACGATCATCGGCTACACCCCAAGCGCGTTATAGTGGCCATCCTTAGGCCACTCATACACAAATTGTGATTACATTTTGGTTTATAAATTAATATTCGGCGATATAAGCAGATGGCAACAGTGTGCTAGCCTCTGCAACCAAACTTAACCCTTTGACCAAAAAGTTGTGTTATTGGGCAGGGAAACACCATTGTCACGTGGAGCGTATTGCCTCATCATCTTACATGTTAGACATCATCGGAGCTTCCCGCTTTTAGGACAGCTGCCTTAAATCTGACATATTATAAATAAAGCGTTAAGAATAGGCGAATCATTTAGAGTGTAACGCCATCACTCGCCTATCCATCATCAGAACTTTTACATCTCAAACTCATTTATTTTCACATAAAAAATTACATCATTTTATCAATTAATCAAGAGTGAATATAATGAGGAGTAACTCCCAATATAGTACTGCTTCGTTCTATAGATGTTACGTGCGATGTGCTTAATTAAAAACTGACTTTTCTCACTCACGTCATTTGTGTAATTTCTTGCTGAGGCTGAGGGCTAACCACGGTGTCATTGGACACTGTATTTCATTTACAATTATTGAAATGCAGTGAAAGGCTGCACATTGATAAGGTTACTTTTATCATGTCTGTCAGGTTAACTTTGTAAAATTCTGTCGATGTGCAATTGGCTATAAGACTCCTTCCTTCGTCGGTGGACACGGCTTCTCTTTTGTGTACCCAGTTAAGCAGGGTGGGGACGACGGGGTTTTGGGGAAGTTCCTGTATTCCACGCAAAGGCGCAAGAACAGCACTGAAGACAAAGAAAATTGTTGTTTATATTACAGCATCGCTGTTTTAACATTACATTCATAACAAATGCCTATCACTGTCACCCCTTTGCCAATCGGGTTCTGAGGGCGGTAAGGGGGGGGGGTACGGGAAGAAGGGCGGGGGGGCGCAGAAAAGACAACCCTCCATGTATCCCCCCTCGGTATTTGCTGTAATAGATGTACACGTTTATTGAAGAAAGAATCGGCAGAAACCGTATAAAATGTCGATGTTTAACCTGTTAGAAAGGGGTTCTCTTAAGTCTCCAGGATGAACATCATGCATGTGTAGCTAGACTTAGGCGAAAGATAAAATCTTGCTCTGCAGGCTGTGTGAAACTCCTCATTGCTCGTCACACATGAAACTTTATCAGATGCAACTGGACAGATGTAAGTAAGAAAGAAAGCAATATAGAAACAAATCTATCGTTTGTATTAACTAACTCGCATAAACATTTACAGTTACACTGTATAGAGTAATGTTTTTACTGTATGTTGTAAAATAGTTGTAGATAGTTGTAGTTGTTGTAATTGTAAATAGTACCTACTAATATTAGTATAATATAATATGTTGTAAAATAGTTGTAGATAGTTGTAGTTGTTGTAATTGTAATTGTAAATAGCACTAATGTTGTTGTATGTTCACTATATATTAATATTATTTGTATTGCTACGTTGGTAAGGTAAGGTAAGGTGTTCTCGTTCCAAGAACTATTGACATTGTGTATTGACAACTTGTGTCCTACAGTTATAAAATTTCATTTTTAATCCACTCCTAACCAGTCTTGTGTTTTTTTACAAGTTATTGCTTACGTAAAATGGCCTAGTAGACTGCCAAGTAGCAGCCCGTTTTACAGTATTACTGCTTAAAATACACGTATGCAATCAAAGGCAAGATTTATGTATTCACTAAGTTTAAATGTAAGGCTGAGACTAACTTAGACAGTAGTCAGTAGGCCCTATACAATACATAATACAGACAGTACTCAGTAGTCAGTATTTCGGCCACTCGGCAATCACACCTACCTACTTGACATTTGTGCCTGGAATTTTCCACTTCTCTACAACAAATGCTCTCTCTGGCACTCTGCATTTCGGTGCAAAAACCACATTTGCACCCTTCCTTATTTCCCGCTCTGGTGGAAGATCTCGATGCCAGATTGAATGTGGAGTCTGACGAGCCGGGACTAGTACTACTACTAGTACCAAAGTACTGCTAGCATCGGAGTGTTTTTCCCCGGAAGCGCATTGTGGTTCATTACAATACGGGCGAATACTTTGCACATTATCTGGCACAAATAATCCATCAGAAGATTCACTATCACTGCTATTAAAAGCCATCGGAAAAGTGATACAAGCGTATTTACCATGTAAACACACACTAAAACAAGAGACTATACGTCGTGTTAGACTCCAGCGCCGCGAGTGGCTAAAAACAATGGCGCCACGCTTGAATCGTGGCGAAGGCACAGCACAGTGGTAAACAATCGGCAATTACTATAAAACCGCTACAAATCATGGGTATGTATCTCAGACCTTTATTACTTAGTAATTTTATTCATTTCCATTAATATTACTCGTTTCTACGCCGGATAACCCCTTTAATGAAGCGTGATCGGTCCTAACGACAAAGGGTCACCCTTGAAGATAATGGCAGAACTGTTTCACGGCGTTCACAACGGCCAACAACTCGCGGTTGGTGGTGCAGTCCTTCCTTTGCATCTGGGAGAGCGTCTTGCTAGAGTAGGCAATCATCCGCTCCTCTCCATTCTGGCATTGGGAAAGTACCGCGCCCATACCAGTTGTGCTAGCATCAGTGTCCACCGTGAAGGACCCCTTGCCTGGGGGTACGCCAGCACGGGTGCCTCACACAGCCTCTTGATCAACCCCCTGAACGCATCTTTGCAAGCATCAGTCCAGCAGAAGATGTGCTCCTTCCGTGTCAGCTCAGTGAGTGGCCCGGCCACAGCCACGAACTCCTTGATGAACCTTCGGTAATAACTTGCGAAGCCCAGAAAGCTCCGGACGTCACTGACGTTCGTCGGGCGTGACCAGTCCTAGACGGCCTCGATCTTCCGCGGGTCGCAGCTGACACCGTCAGGTGACACGACATGTCCTAGGAATGCTGCACTCTTCTGGAAGAGGTTGCACTTCTTGGCCTTCAAATTTAGACCTGCCTCTTGCAGCCGGCAGAACACGTTCCACAGGTTCCCGAGAGCGCTCTCGAACGTTGAACCGAAGACAATCACGTCGTCGAGATAAACCAAGCATTCATTCCACTGGAGGCCCCAGAGCACCAACTCCATGAGGCGTTCGAAGGTTGCGGGGGCGTTCCATAGGCCGAAGGTCATCACCCGGAAGCATACAGTCCCTGCTTTACAGCAAAAGCGGTCTTGGCAGCATCCCGCGGATCCATTTCGACTTGCCAGAATTTGCTGGCCAAGTCCTGCGTCGTGAACCATTTTGCTCCGGCCAGGGAATCGAAGGTGTCGTCGATCCGCGGCAGCGGATAGGCATCCTTGCAAGTTACCTCATTCAGCTTTTGGTAGTCCACGCAAAACCGCACGGCTCCGTCCTTCTTTGCGACGAGGACCACCGGCGACGCCCAGGGGCTCGTGCTTGCCTGCACGACTCCCGCATCCAACATCCGACCCAACTCCTCTTCGAGGGCGTCTTGCCTCCCCAATGGGCAGTGCCTCGCGGGCTGTTTCCGTGGGTAGTTGTCGCCCATATCGATCATGTGCTGGACGATCCCAGTCCGCCCCAGCTCTGCGCCGGGTCCGGCAAACAAGTCAGCATGGTCTTGCAGGACTCTCGACACCTGATCTCGCTGATCCGCGGTGGCCTTGCTGTCCATCCCGTCGATCAGTGCCTGCAGATGTGCTGGCAGCCCGCGGTTTCCTATTCTGCGCGTGTCCATCTTCGCACCATGGAAAGTCCCGAGCATTGCAACGTCTTCCAAGCCAGTGAGTTCCTTGCCCTCGAGAATGATGGTCTCTTCCGATCCGAAGTTGATCACGGAGAGGGGTACTTGCTTTCCCTGTGTATCAACGAGGCAGCATCCCATTACCGCCTCACACTTTGCTCTGCGTTCGTTTAACCGCCGGATCGGCTCGGTCATGGCTAGCCGCGCTCCTTCCCATCGTCTTCCGCGCACGTCACCGTGGACAATTGCTCCATGACCAGGAGGAATCCGGACGGTTTTGGTTGTCCAGAGTCGTCGTGCCTCCAGCGGTCGTCTTCCATGTAAGGCGTGGATTACCCCATCAATGGTCAGGTACCCGCAGCCCATGTCGAACTGACAGTCCTTGCGGCCCAGGAAGTCCATTCCCAGGACGCCTCCCCTTTGACCGATCTGAGCGATGAGGATGTTGTGTTCGAACGTCTGTCTTCCGAATCGTAGCCCTAGTCGACACTCGCCTCTCGTCGGTAGGGAGCGGTGTTGTACGTCCACCATTTACGTAGTGGACGGTCGCAGCCTCACACTTCCCGGCGGCAGCTCCTCGAAGGTCCACGCATCCAGCAGAGTCACCTCCGCGCCCGTGTCGACCAGGAACTCAACCGGTTGGCCACACACAGCTATCGTGACCTTCCAGGATGGTCGATTCCGCACCGCCTACAATGGAATCTGCTTCTGGTTTTGATCCACTTCCTCCTCTGCATGTCCCGCCCATCATATCACCGCTTTCTGTAGGCGAGGCACCTCGGCGCTGCCCTTTGCCCCTCTTAGTTTCCCGCCCGCGAGCTTGTGCCTGCGGCCGAAGAATTTCCATTGGTGGTGCCGTTCCCTGACGTGGGCCCCTGACGGCCTGCGGAATCCCGGCTCTGTGGCCCCGGGCCATGCGCGGCTCTGGCGTATGTCTGGCATGTGCCTCCATTTAGGGGATATGATCCCTGGTATCCCCTCTCTTTGCGGTGCTGCCTCTGACGCTGCTGGCAGTCCCGCGGAAAGTGGCCCTCTCTGTCACACTCGTAGCAGACTCTCTCACCTTTTTGCCTCCTCCTGCCTTGAGGTCCAACCGGCTGCCTTCTACCCTCCAGGAGATCGCACAGCATGCTCCTGATCTTTTGCAGCTCGTCTGCTGGCCCAGGCCTTACGACCTTTCGCTCGTCAATTCTTTCAAACCCCACGGGGGCCACTTGGGGCTTCCGCAGAGACACGGGACGCACCACCACCTGGTCGTAGTCGGTGGCACAGGCCACTGCTGCTTTGATCGTCTCACACTCCTTGCTCATGATGTAGGCCCGGTGCCCCTCGGTAGGTAGCTCATCGATCAGCCTGTCCTTTAGCCATCTACTAAGCTGGGCTCCAGACGCCCACGGCATGGCTGACCGGGCCAGCTTCTTAAGCTGCCTGGCATACTCTGGCCATTCTTCTTCTGGGAGGCGGCAGCAAGCCGCAAGCGCTGCCTTGTCTCGGTGTTCACTATTCGCGGTTCCGTAGCGCTCCTCTAGATCACGGCGCAGACATCTCTCGCTGGGAACCGTCCCATACTCTTCTAATGTTTCAGCTGCTGGCCCTTCCAGAGCTGTTGCCAGCTGCCTTGCCCTCTCACATGGCTCCCACGAATTCCAACAGGCTGCGATGTCGAATCTGCCCCCGAGAAGGTGCCCAATTTCATGTCATCGCGACCCCGCCGTGCGCCTTTCCTGCATGAGACTGCTGCTTCTCCCCAACCCCAATGAGACTCGTTCCCACTGCTGTCGCCATCATCTCCTGTCTCTTGAGGCTGAGGGTATCCCCTAGATCTTGCCTCCTGCTGCAGCATTCGCTGTCCCACAACTGCCGCTGGACTGGCAGCGAGCACTGACAGCAGCGCATTCGCAGAGTCTCCAGAGCCACTCCCCCCTCCACCACTGTGCGGAGCAATGGCGTCTGGTTGGTCCCCTCCAACACCTTGCAACTCTAACTCGGCCCCGACTGTCTGGCGTGTCATTCGTCGTCTCACCATCACATCGCAATCCCGGGTTACGGCACCAGTGTAACGGATTTCCTTTTTCTTCTTTCCTTTTGTCACTCTTTTATCTTTCTTTTCTCTACCGACGTTGTCTATACCGTTGGCCATAGTATATGGTTGCTGTTGCACCGCGCGCCCTGACAGGGCCGTTACTACCCCGTCCATCGAGGTTCGATCATGAGGATCGCGATGTGGCAAGGACAGTCGAACGCCCGAGCGCCAATGAAAAGAAGGGGGCAGCACCGGTAGCGGTGGCGCGCATGCGATGGCGACAGAGAGAGTGAGTGCATGGAGTGTACGAAATAACTTTATTTCCTTTACACACAATCCACTACGCAGCATTAAGGCGTCTGAGACTACGCACATACACCGTGTACAACGCCGAGTACAACGCCGCGCACATGAAACGCGGCCCCACGCTCACATGTACACGCCACACTGTCTGTGTAGACACGGCTCTACACTACACATACACTAAAATTTATTAACGCCGCACCAACAATATACATACTATTAACGCCACATAATAACGCGTACTATCAACGCTGCATAATAACTTGGCACTTAAGGCTCCTACGCCGCACTAGATGCGTACAATAACCGCGCACATACAATATACTCACAGGCTCACAGCTAAATATTCCTACAACAACTTAGACCTACCGCAATTTTCTCCTTCTTTTCCTTCCCTTTGTCAATAGGTGGCAGCACTCTGCAGTAACACCCGATTTTGCTACACATGTATACGCATTGTGAACCCTAACCCTAACCCTAACCCTAATCCTAACCTAACCCTAACCCTAACCCAAAACAAACAAAAAAATAAAAATAAAAATAAAAAATAAACAGATGGGATTTGAACAAACGTCCTTCCAGACGTAACGTCGTGCTCTACGAGCTCGGCTATTCAGCATTATTCAAAATAGCACATGACATATGCTAAATAAGCAAATACCCTGGTATGTAAAATGTGTATTTCTCCCTGGTGCAAAAATCCTCTGGCATTGCTAAGCTTAGTGCCGGAAGTGGAGAGTGACACTAACAGTAAGGCCACCTACAAACGCCACATAGGCAATGGGACCAGAGCACTTAAATCAACAAGCATAGTAACTTTAAATCGTGTACCGGGGAGAAATACACATTTTTCCGGAAATAGCCGAACGGTAGTAGGGCGCAAATTCGGGATCGCTCGGGTCCATAATACACATGTGTACACATGTATACGCATTGTGAACCCTAACTTTTACCGTAACCCTAATCCTAACCTAACCTTAACCCTAAACAGAAAAAAACAGAAAAATACAAAATAAACAGATTGAATTTGACCCAACGACCTTTTACACGTAACGCTCGTGCTGTACGAGCTCGGCTATTCAGCATTATTGAAACTAGCACATGACATATGCTAAATAAGCAAATACCTACGTATGTAAAATGTGTATTTCTCCCTGGTGCAAAAATCAGCGAGAGAGGGCGCGCGCCTCGCGCATGCGGCAATACCGCGCCACCTTCTGAAACTATCCAAAAACTATGCCGCCGTCAGTCCCCGTCACATTAGTATCTATATATTATACTAGCAAAGTACACGTCCTTCGGACGGTGGGAATTCATGAATGAGTGTATTAGTGTTGTAGCTCACCTAAGGATGAAGGGCTTATTTGTAATGTATGTTTTTGGTCTTCGTGTGCTGTGTGTGAATGTACATCGCCGTGGGTTTGCCTACTTGTGAGAGGGCAACATAGAGCATGCCATGGAAGAAGACAGGTGTGGTCAGGCCCAAGCCAATGGTAGTGAAAGTCTATGGTAGTGATGCTCACGGGTGTGGGCATACGCTGTGAATGTAGAGATGCATGGTTTAGCTGAGAAGAAGTACTTTGAAGAAGTAAAATAGAATACAAAAGTTTATTTGATAAGATTTACAGGCGATGGACACTAAATTACAGAACTTCATGGTATACAACGTTGGTAGTGTCGTAAACAGAGTCTGATTTCCCTTGAGTTTGGTTGTGAGTAGTTTCGAGTTGAAGCTTTATCTCAGCGAAAAATTTGGCACGTAAGAAGTCAACGTAAAGTTGACCATGAGAGAAGACGGGTTTTGGGAGGAAAATGCCCAGCTTCTTGAAAGTTTGGCCTTGCACTTTATTGATGGTGATGCAGTAAGCCAAGCGAACAGGGAACTGGCGGCGTTGAAGTGTAAATGATAGCTTGGCATCGGATGGAGCTAATATTATCCTGGGTATTATTGTTCTTTGTCCACTGCGAGGGCCGGTGAGTATTTCTGCATCAAGTACGTGTGTGTGAAGTCTTTGGATTTTGAGTCTAGTACCATTGCGATTTTGCGGATTTTGAGCCATTCTCGAATATTTAGATTTAGTTTTCAGTGATGGGTTTTGTGTAGGCCTACGAACTATGATTGTTATTTAAGAAACAGGCATATTGATATTTCGGAAAACCTACCTTAAGTGCAGGAGATAAAGTTATATTAACTCAGCTACAAAGTTTTCGGCGTCAAACTCAACCGAACGTGAAGATGTGGTGAGCACATTGTCGTGAAGAGCCTCATTATGGATTTTGGGATATCCCAGGGGAGTCCCATGCGGGGAATTCCTTAACTTAAAAATAACTTAGCTAATAAAAATTCGCCGTTTCCCTTTTATAGTATACATTTTAAATTAAATATATTTTAAATATGCATATATTTAGGATGAAAGAAAGAAGTTGCGCGCCTGGCGAGAAACAGAATGTTTTTTATTTCCACGGCTGTCGAGTTTCGAACTCACGAACCCTAACGTATGACGCAAGCGTGCTACCACTGCGCCACAGCGCCAGCTGGCAACGACGCGTACTACATTGGTTAATGGTAGTTGCTTCGATACACCGGTATGCTATTTTTAGCCAGTGTTAAATAAAACGGCTTCATATTAAACTTTATCGTGTTTTCATCGTTGAAAAGGTGCGCAAATATTACTCTATGAGTGGTAATGCATCGTTTATAGTCAAGCAATTTCAAATCATGCGAGCAGATTCAGAGAAGATAGCTAACAAAAAATGGACTGTTCCCTTTTATAGTATAGAATAAAGTTGTTCAGCCGAATTAGTCTTCTGTTCGCGCATAACTAGAGAACTACGTAGCCTAGCGGAAAACTGAAGATATATTAAAAATCACCAAGTCTGGGAGATGGTTCTGGCTGAAACAAAAATTTTAAAAAGTTAAAAATTAAAAATTAAAAAAATTCTATTCGTCAATAGATGGCGGTGCGTACAGCCTAACATCTCTAACGTGTTAATCATGTTCTGTCAAACCATACCGTCCCAGTGACTCCAAAACCATTGATTCTGGGTTCGAATCCCACCTCTCGAAATTCTGTTTCTTTACTTTTCCACTGTTTAGTATGTACTTCTGCCACTTCACCGTTAATTTTAAAATTTACAATTTTTTACTACATTTAAACGTTTAGTAAAAATCCAGAATAAACTATGGTACATGATAATAATAGCGCAAACTGACGGGAACACTTCACGGAAGCCTATGTAGGTTACAGATCAAATATTATTATATTATAATAAATTTTTAATAATTTTATTTTATTATTTTTTATTTTTTATCTTTTTACGTCTTTTATCTTTTGATTTCTTATTATTTTTTATTGTTTGGGATGGGATGGGATGGGATGGGATGGGATGGGATGGCATGCGATGGCATGGGATGGGATGGCATGGGATTGGATGGGATTGCATGGCATGGCATGGCATGGCATGGCATGGCATGGCATGGCATGGCATGGATGCGGTGTGATGGATGGGATGGCATGGCATGGGCATGACATGGCATGGCATGGCATGGCATCGGATGTCATTGGATGACATGGATGCGATGAGATGGGATGGGTGGGATATGGGATGGAAGTGGTGCGATGGATGGGATGGGATGGCATGGAATGGGATGGATGCATCATGCATGGATAGATAGATAGTTTAGATTTTTGGGGGTATTTTCTTTCAACCAAGGCGGTCACCAACTGAGTAACCGACGAATTTCCCCGGTAACGCCGGGTATCCGCTAGTATAGTATAAAGTCGTATAGGCAACGGCTGGCTACTGACATAGATAATGCTCTGATATCATAATTTAGGGGTTGAATAATGACAAATAAGGTCATTATTCACCCCTGATATCATAATATACACATGTATAGGTAGCATATACGTGATTTGTATCATATCAGGAGTGTATAGTATGTATAGCGATGTTTCATGTTATAAACATTGACGTCATATGCGCACATGCGCAGTTTAACGGTTGGCAGCAAAGCAGATGCGTGATATTGTTTGATACAAGCACACGCACGCCACGGCCGGCACGCACGCACCACGCCACGCACACCCCCCACGCACACGTGCTACGCTACACCACCGACCAGCAACAACCGCAACCTATCATCCGACACAGACCACGCACAGCGCAACGTGTAACGTGCACACGCACGCCACACACATCATCGCACATACGTGTACGTGCACACGCACGCACACGACGCTACGAATGGCAGCGCACGTGTAGCTGCACACACACCACGCTACGACACCGCACCGCACACATCACAGCACGTGTACCTGCACACGCACCACACGCACGCACGCACGCACACTGCACGCCAAACGTGTACCTGCACATTCGCTGCGGCAGCGCACGTGTACGTGCACACGCGACGCACGCACGATCAGCAGAACGAGCCACGCAACGCAGCGCAAGCCCGTCTACGTGCACATCGCACACCGCGTCCTACAGAACACAGCACGCACGGCCAGAACAGCCCACGCACGTGTACGTGCACACACACGGCGCACGCGTCAGACCGCAGTGACGCACCCACCAACGTGTAACGGTGCACAACAACGAAACTCGACACGCACCGCACGTGTAACGTGGCCTAACAGCACGAACGCACCGCACAGCAGCGTGTTACGTAGCCACACGCACGCACACACGCAACGCACGCAGTGTAACGTGCACACGACCGACCGCAACGCACGCATGCGACGCACAGTGTACCGTGCACACGCACGCACGCACGCAAACGAACGTGTACTGCAGCACACGCGCGTACACACGCACGCACGCACGCACGTGTACGTGCACACGCACGCAGGCACGCAATGCGAGCAGCACGTGTACGTGCAACACGCACTCATACCCAACAGTCGAGCAACAGCCAAGCGTGCTAGCGATCACACCCACTCCACTGACCAGCTGGCCATCGCTGTAGCGTGGCACCGCAACGGCACCACGCATGCACGCACGTGTAACGTGCACACGCACACGCGACAGTGAGCCTGCACACCGGCTTACACGCACGCTACAGCACGTGTCAGCGTGTAACGTGCACATATCACGCAGCGCATGCACGCACGCAGCGTGGCTAGCGTGCACCACTGACGCACGCACGCATGGCACGCATGTCGATACGTGCATATAGCAGGTACGCACGCGCCGCACGTGTACATCCAAAGCGCACGCCCAGCAAACAGCGCGCATGCACAAACCAGCGTGTACCTGCCACACGCACGCACGCACGTGTACCGTGCAGCGCACGCATCGCGAAAACATCGCACGCCACGCAACGTGATATGTTGCCATACGCAGCGCTCGCACCGCACGTGTAAACGTGCAACACGCGCACGCAAACCACGGCACGCACGTGTGTGAACACGCACGCAGGCACGCACGCACGCTGTCTCACGTTCACACGCACGCACGCACTGCACCACAGCGCGCGAGCGTGTACGTGCACACGCACCGCATGCAGCGCACGCAATGTACGCATGTAAGTGCGCAGCGTAGGTACGCACGCACGCACCGCACGCACGCATCGCACGCAGACAAGCACGCAGCGGCACGCACCGCACGGTCACACGCACGAACGCACGTCGTACGTACACACGGCACCGAGTAATAGTGCACCTACGAGAGACACGCGCGCACCACGCAGCGCACAATCGCACGCATGCACGCACGTTTTACATACATTGCGACGCAACCGCACGCATGCATGCGCGCAGGTGTACGTGCACACGCACGCACGCACGCACGTCTACTGTAAACAGGAATGATGCTATAAATCCAAACTTGTTGTAGTAACCGGAATAAACTTTAATAAAGCATACTTTAATAACTTTAATAACTTAATACTTTAATACTTTAATACTTTAATACTTTAATACTTTTTAACTTTAATACTTTAATAACTTTAATAAGTGTCGTCACATCGCACAAAGAGACAAAGAACGCGCACACGCACATACACGCGTGTGCCTCCTTCCGCAACCAGAACCAGACCCTTCACATCTCCTTCTCTATATCCCCCAAAACTCCTACAAACCACATGCTCCACGCACATGTACCCGTTCTCACAGATTCACTGATGAACTACAAGCTGCTTTGTCAGCTGTACATCAGTATTGTGAACTGTGGAAGTTGTCTGTAAACCCAAGTAAAACTAAGGTTGTTATTTTCTCTCGGGGGAAAGTTCGTAAATTTCCTGATTTTATGTTTGGTGCTAATAAGCTTGATGTTGTTGATGATTATATTTATCTCGGTACTACTTTTAACTATAATTGGTTCTTTCAGTAAAGCTATCACCAAGCAAGTAAATCAAGCGAGGAGAGCCATGCATGTTCAATTTAATTTGTAAGGCAAAGAAACTATGCTTACCTCTTGATATTTAATGTGAGCTCTTTGATCAGTTAGTAGTTACAATCTTATTGTATGGTAGTGAAGTGTGGGGGTTTTCATAAGTTAGACAGCATTGAAATGTTTCATAGAAAATTCCTTAAAAGTCTGCTTAAACTGAATCGTGGTCCTGCTAATTGCATGGTATATGGAGAAGTTGGTAGATTTGCCCTTGCCAGCCGAGTGGAGAAGCGTATGATAGATTTTTGGGCGAGGATTAGCCAGGGTAAAAAATCAAAGCTCTCGCACACTGTTTATACCTTGTTACGAAAGCTACATGAAAATTGTGAATTTGAACCTAAGTGGATAGTGAAAGTAAAGGGTATCTTAGACAAGAGTGGAATGTCCAATCTTTGGGTTGATAATTCATCGTTAAGTCTTGAGTGGCTTAAGTCATCTTTGGATCTGAGATTAAATGATATAGATCGACAAAATTGGAATGATGAAGTCAATCGCAATCGTTTATGTTTTAACTACAAGATTTTTAAACAGGAAGTGGTCTTGGAAGATTATTTGTTAAAATTGGAGGTAGGAGACAGAATATCTCTTTGTAAGTTCCGATGCGGTAATCACAAGCTGCCAGTTGCTAAATGTCGCTATTTATCTGATCAACCTATGGAAATGTGCCCTCTATGTAATCTTAATGTAGGCAGGGCGATGAATTTCATTATGTTCTAGTGTGTCCAATCCTCAACAACGTTCGTAAACGGTATGTTAAGAAATATCATTACACCAGACCTAATGTTCTAACTAAATTTCACCAATTGTTCAACGACTACTTCTGTTAAGCAGTTTAAGAACCTTTCTAAAATTTTGTAGAATTATTATGTCTAATTGGATAATTCTTGTGCATGCTCCTCATTGCATTTATACATTACAATTGGTTAAATCGTTCTGCTGTAATATACTAGTTTAAAATAGTAGTGGTTTATATTAACTATAGATGTCAGTTCGACTTATTTAAATCATATTCTTTGCCTTCACTCGTTTGTTTTGTGCTTGCGGCAAAGACTTTTTTTCTTTCTTTGTACTCTTATTTTGTAATGATTTTGTAGTTGATTGTTCAATTGTCATGTATTTCTTCCATGCCTGCGAAGGGCGCGTTTAAGAAATAAAACTATTAAACTTTATTCTATTCTACACAGTCTCTCAGGTCCTCATACAATGTGTACCGAATTTTGGTGTGCGATAGATGGCGCACGCGACTGTTTGGCGGCACACGCTTACGCCGCTCACGCTTAGCCTCAGCTAACCTGGCATTCCAAAAGGGCGTGCCTGTCACACCATATGTCGTCGGCCGCAGAATGGTAGAGCCCGAGCGTTTTAGAAGAGGAGTCGTGTAGAGAGGTCTCTCGTCTAGGTGGCTTGATGCCTCGGTCCTCAACTCTGCTTGCTTAATGTAACCTGACCTCAGCGTATCAGGAATTTGGGTGGCATAAGGGTACTATTAAGATACGTTAAGGTAACGTTGTAGTAACACTACGGTACACTGAATAAGGTTAAAAATCTGCAAAATGCACTGGGTAATGGTAGTGTGTAGAGTGTACGTTAAGGTACGTTGCGCTAGTTACAGTACGCTGATGCTACGCTAATTGTGTGTAATAGGTGCGTGTATGGTACGGTTACGGTACAATTAAGGTACGTGAATCATAACCCCGCCGGTACACCTGTGATAAGGCTGT
>NW_014577574.1:34367-66432 GCF_000485595.1 Priapulus caudatus
ATAAGTAGGTCTCAGGGAGAGATAGTTATCCGCTAGATGGGCATTATTAGTGTGTTGTGCGGTATAGAAATCAGATTAACCCTAACCCTACCTAACCCTAACCACAACTAATTGGTGCGGTGCCGGGACAGGGACCGGTACCGTTAGTCTTGTGCCCTAACCTAATCCTAACCCCTAACCCTAATACTAACCCTAACCATAAACCTAACCCTAATGCTAAGCCCTAATTCTAAAATAAAACAAAATTAGCTAAAAACAATAAAATAAAATAAGAGACAGAATTAGCCAATCAGAGGCCGTCCTTAGCGGGTGCACTATCTTTTTTCTTAGACGTCTCCCAAATCCCACCTCTCGGCTTAGTTCAATCGATTGGTGTAATCGAGTAATCGAGTAATCGAGGTGTGAGAAGTACCAGTCTATCTCTCCTTGTGCAAATTTAATCGAAGTCGACCGAGGTCTGAGACGAGGTGAGCCCGAACGGTCATGAGTTGTCACGTGAGAAAGTTAATGATGGCGGCGGCGCACATTAGGAAGTGTTATGTGTACTTCACTGTGTCGTATATTTGTATTATTACATGTTAATGACGTCTTTTTAGATAATACTGCGCATGTCAAACGAGGTAAGATTAATACTACACACCTGGTATATATTACTCAAACAGTGTTAAATTGTCATATTGTGAAACTGCGTGTTGAAAGTTTTGACATAAAAATAGCTTAATCCTGGTAGTGGTAGTGGTACTGACTACTGTCACTGTGACAGGGCCTGTGGTAGTACTAGTGCGAGCCTAGCAGCAGATACTGTGCAGCACACTAATCAACAAACATTAATACATGCACCAGGCACTATAACCCCTACTCCAACTCAAGGGTCAAAGGTCAAGATGTGTATAATGGAGGGGGAATATTTCCCCCTTAACTTAAAGCGATTATTGCAGAGATTTTCCAGTGTTTTCACCACTGACACCTACCGTTATCTGCTTGAGTAAGCAGCAATTGTCTAGAGTAATAATAAAAATGTCTTAGAACCTTTGTATTTAACAAAGGCTGTTGCTCTGCGACCCGGTACCGTGCGATTATTTTTCTCTTGAAAGTCGACGACTGGTTACTGACGGTACTGACGCCTTGATTCGGTTGAGCTTGTTTTCTTTGCGATATTACATAGCACATCCAAAATTTTAATTTCAATATGTCTGGCAGCCAGCGCAAACGGTAGAGCGCTTCCGCCCCAAGTATGAAATGGCTCCACAGGGATCGAATCCCAATCTGTTTTTCCTAATTATTCCTGTTTTCTGTATTTTTCTATCTTTTATTCTGTTTAACATCTTTTTTTTTCCAATTAACGACAAATATCATACATTATTTATTATCACATTTTAATAATCAACATATTAATTTTTACAACAATTAAAAATTAAATTTCATTAATTTAACTGAGTTCAGGGTTTAAGGGTTAGGTTAGGTTTCTATGGGTTTAGGGTTAGGGTTAGGCGTTAGGGTTTAGCGGTTATCCGTACCTCATATCGTATAAAATCGTTATATATATTCTTACGTCACAAAACGAACGGTAGTATTATTCGCCATAGATGGCGCTGGCCGCATCACTACCGCTGAGTTGACAGAGAAAAAAATTCGCGACGGTACCGTCGCAGGAGCAACAGCCTTACCCAAACTGCCAGTTTCGAACTACTGGTTTCGAACTAGTTTCAGAAACATCTCGTTTTCTGTCATCTTGAACTAGCGGAAGTGTGGATTAGCTTGTTTGGCGCCACCGTTTATCTGCCATAGACAAAGCATGGCTCTCTCAAATCTTGCACTTGTTTTCAATTAGATCACCGAACACAAATACAAGTTTACCAATTCTGCCATTAGGCATTGTCGCCGACACGAAAAATGCATTGCTGTTACGATGTGTTCATTATCCAATTTTCTATGCTATAACTGCATAAATCTTTAGTATTTTTAATGTTGGTGTAATCATTGCAGTGATATTTTCGCTGTCAGGTGAGACTATATTCAGCTATATTTAGTTTTTCTGAGCAAAAAATCTCGCAATAGTCATTTTAAGGTATAGGAGGAAATACGGAATTGCCGGCACAAATCTTAAACGGCTCGACCTTAGCTCTAGTACTATAGCCTGGTACAGTTGCCGCTGGGCTATTATATAGCATCAGCCATTACGAATGCTCGGGGACCAACTTAGTCACGCTAATTTGCAGCTATAAAAACGTCTTGTGGTAGGCAATTAATTGCCTCTTATCCGAAGTGAATATGTCTTTTAGTTTATAACCGCTACTAAAATTTAAGCCTCTAACTATCGTCTGCAATGGTATACTTGCGCTATTTCTTTGTGAACGAACATTCGATTTGCGACTTCAAACGACCTTTCTGGCGGCGCTGCAGCAGCGCCAGTCAGCGGAACCACGTGTTCGAAATTCACGTCGGCCCGTCGGCCCGCCGCGACAGTTTCGATGCCGGGCCTACAGCTTCTTTTGATACAACAGGCCGCATGATCCTACAGCTATTTGATCACCGAAAATTCGCAAACACTGAGAAACTGTTACCTGTAGAAATCTGTTCATGCATATTAAACTTCCAGGGGTATCTTATTTGAAAAACTAATCCGTGATAAAACGTGACATACATGTAAACAATGCGGTTCGCCCACTGCAATCAACTTTAGTTGGCATTCAAAACGTGCGTGGGTATGTTCGGACGCCACAGGTTAGCACAGGTTCCTGCATCCAGTAGCAGCGTTGGCATACCAAAAATCGATAAGAAGTGGGTGGAGCTTACTTTTGGCCAGTTGTAGTGAACCCTACATTTGTGTTGGCAGGGTTTATTTAGTGCACGGGTCGTGCGCAGCACGCTCACTGTTCACGTGCGCGCTAGGTTGTGGGAGTAATTTTTCACATCCCCGCCGCATTTCACGTTTGGATGTTAACAATAAAGTATCACTGGTCGTTATTAACAAACGATCAGTATTACTGTTTATTAAAATAATTATTAAGAAGATTTTAGATAATATTATCATGTTGAATTATAGAGTACGCGAAGTGATGACGTCACGGGTGGCCATGACAACGAGCCTGCTGGTTTCTACACAATCATATGCTCTGGTTACATTAACTACCGTTGTCGTGTTTTGTAGCCCGATTGTAACCATCATTCTGAAGAGTCATTATTGCAGTTTTTATAGATTTCCAAGGATGAAGTGAAACAATCACAAAAAAATAAAATAATTAACAACAAAAAAATTTAAAAAAAAAATTTTTTTTTTTTAAAATTCATTAAAATATTGTAAGATCGACTTGCTACCGATGCTTTACCGCTGTCTGCAGCGGCACACACTCGTGTTTTACGTACCGCACAACATTTTCACGCAGTAAACCTTATGGCAGCAGTGCTTGTGTAGAACCAGCCCGTGCGTTGTCTTGCAACGTGACGTCACACTTCGGTACTCTATTACAGTAAATAATATAATAATTGTCTCAAGTTTTAACACACATGTCATTAATTAAGTCACTGGTAGCTGCAAAGCACGGCGTATTACTTTCTAGTCATGCAAACAGCAGTACAGCCTCGTCGCCACCACTCAGGTCTTTAACCGTGTCATATTGTTTTTAACGTTTGGAAAAACTATATACATTTATACAGGGGTGTAGCCTAAATAAAAGCTTCCCTACGTAAGCAGCTTGTATGTCTACAAAATACATTTACTTCGGACACACTCACACAGACGGAATTCCCCAGTGCCCATCCAAAATTTTACAGTAGGTAAATTTTACATTAATTTGGTTTTTTCCACCAAAAAAGTGTTGCTAGTTGTAAGGCTATTGGAGTACCTGAAATGGCTCTAGATTGCATCTCCAGAGCTTATAATTTTCAAAATGTTTCTGGCCCTCAGACTCATAGAAGTCCCCGATGTGTACCAGACTACCAGTCTGTCTCTCTGCTGTCAAAGTGGAAAGTCGTAGTTACCAAGGAGCTACATATAACAACGATGTGGCGTTTCCTTAATTGTGAGCCCCCGTCAACGAAGCGTAAACAGTCATCCGATGAGAGGAAGGAAAAACAGAGGGATTATGATTATGGACATTGATAATGACTAATAAACATAAGGAAGAACATGATATGCTGTTTTATTACTGTAATTTGCTCCAAAATTGGCGGGCCTACAGCTTTGCTGGCGGGCCTGCAGCTTTTAGAAGCTATAGGCCCTGCAGGCCTACAGCTTTTTTTGCTCAGTGGCAAACACTGGCGGGAACTATGTATTTCCGCACGTGGAGGGGTGGGCGGGTTGTGTTGGTTGTGGACAAAAACATTGTTGTTGTCAAGTAACAAATTAAGCGATCAAAAAAGATTGTAATATTAGTTTTGTCATGAAAGATGAACAAATTACTATTATTAATTTGTTACTTGACAACAACAATGTTTTTGTCCACAACCTGCTCACCCCTCCACGTGCGGAAATACATAGTTCCCGCTGACTGGCTGGAGTAAGTTGGTCCCGAGCATTCGTAATGGCTGATAGCTGGCTATAGCCCAGCGGCAACTGTACGCGGGATATAGTACAAGAGCTAGCTCGACCTATGCTCTTAATATTCGGTGTATAGTGTGATGGGCAGGAAACCCATCACCAGTGCGAAATTGGAGGTCACAGGTCAAAGGGCAGTGGGGGAAAGGTCAGATATCAGACATTTTCTGAGGACATGGCCTAATGGACAGAGTGAAAAACTTTTTTGTTTCAACACTGACCTACCATTTTTATCACTTTATTGAAAGGACCATGAAATGTTTTCTGTATTTTTCTATCTTTATCCATTTAACTATTTTTTTTCAAATTAATGCAAATATTTACATGATTTATTTACAACAATTTAATAACAACAAATAATTTTTACAACAATTAAATAATTTTTTTTTAATAGGGTTAGGGTTAGCGTCACAATGCACCATAAAACAGGAGTTTCAGGCACGCGATTTGTATCAACCAATGGGATTTGGGAGGTATGCAGAATGCAGAAGGTTGCTGAAATTATGTGTACGCAACTGCATATCTGCGCCTAACAAAGGTGTCACTACGCACGACTTAAATGTTACGTTTATAACCGTAGCAACAGACCTCAGATGAGCCCAGTCGATCTGCGGCTCTTGTTTTACATATATGCAGTTGTTCAACTCTCGTTCAACTGTGAAGTGTGATGTTGAGTTACAAGATTTTGCAGTGAATGGGTATATTGATCATGTGATGTTAGTCTGGCAGCCTAGTCAGGCTAGGTTTAAAACTGCTACATGTACTTATACTGTTACCAATACTTGTACTTATACTGTTACCTGTATTTGTACTTATACCCGTACTTATACTTGTTATGTTGTCTTATAGCTGCATATGGAGGTAAATCCAAATTGCACTGAGGACTTGTGCAGACTAGCAAATAATGACTCATCATATAACAACCTTGTGCATGTTAGAGCAGATGGGCAAGATGATAGCATCCACTATCTCTGGAGTTCAATAGGTATAATGTGGTTGAAGAATTATGGGGAGGATTAAATATGTCTACTTGTTTATGTACGAGCTTGGTGCCAGGAAATGATGGGCACTATATAACAACTACCGGTACTTATTTCGCTGGAAGGGACACGTTGAGATATGAAATTTCTGTAGTGAGATGAAGGAACAAAATAGTATCAGTTGAACCTTGCAGATTTTTTATATTATCACTACTCATAACTTGTAAATTTGAATGAACAACCTATCTACGCATAGGATAAGGATAGTGATCTTAATCTTGTTTTAAAGGTCATAACTAAAAAGGGAACAGAATGCTGAGTAAACAAATTTATATATTTCCACTTGTACAGCTTACTTTTAAATTAGCGGGTAAAAGCTAGGTAGCGGTGGTTGTTATATAGTACCCACCTCAGGAATCATCAGGCAACCCAATTCATTAGCTGTGCATTTTGAACATATATAAGCAGGGCATGAAATTAGCCAAAATGTGAACAGGCCTACCCAAAATTTTAAACAGGCCCTTAGACAAATTGAACAGGCCTTTACAAGTTTGAACAGGCCCTTAATTTTGTTCAATTTATTCCATTATTAATAAAAGTATTAGCTTTGTGTTTATTAGGCATACTTGTAGTATTTCAGTATTTCATTGATATCAGTGGAGTTCTACTTGTTTGACAGGAATTGCTGGAACATGATTTACTTCTTAGTAGTCACTAAGTAAAAACTAGCCAGGAAATTGGTAAATATTCTTCATATAAAGGCAAGATAGGCAAACATTTTGAATAGGCCAATTGGACTGATTATATGGGGGGGGGGGGATGCCCGCACAGGTACGTGCACACGCACGCACACACGCACGCATACACGCACGTGTACGTGCACACGAACGTACGAACGTGTACGTGCACACGCACGCACGCACGTGTACGTGCACACGAACGTACGAACGTGTACGTGCACACGCACGCACGCACGCACGCACGTGTAAGTTCACACGCACGCACGCACACACGCACGCATGCACGCACGTGTACGTGCACACGCACGCACATGTCACTACATAAACAGCGCTTTCTATCAGAACATGTGGTCATTCATCTGTAAATGTCAAGCAGCACGCTTCGCTTCTGCCAACCACAACACATAACAAATACACGTGACCTGATCTATGACGTCACGTGAACCATCGCTGACCAATGGAATCGGAATCATCGGAAACCAGATCAATGACCTGTGGAATCGGAATAAGTAGGTCTCAGGGGAGAGATAGTTATCCGCTAGATGGCGCATTATTAGTGTGTTGTGGGTATAGAAATCAGTTAACCCTAACCCTAACCCTAACCACAGACTAATGGTGCGGTGCCGGACAGACGGTCCGTTAGTCTGTGCCCTAACCCTAATCCTAACCCTAACCCTAATACTAACCCTAACCATAACCCTAACCCTAATCCTAACCCTAATTCTAAAATAAAACAAAATTAGCTAAAAACAATAAAAATAAATAAGAGACAAAATTAGCCAATCAGAGCCGTCCCTTAGCGGGTCACTATCTTTTTTTTAGACGTCTCCCAATCCCACCTCTCGGCTTAGTTAATCGATGGGTGTAATCGAGTAATCGAGTAATCGAGGTGTGAGAGAGTACCAGTCTATCTCTCCCTTGTGCAAAATTTAATCGAAGTCGACCGAGGTCTGAGACCGAGGTGAGCCGAACGGTCATGAGTTGTCACGTGAGAAAGTTAATGATGGCGGCGCACATTAGGAAGTGTTATGTGTACTTCACTGTGTGTATATTTGTATTATTACATGTTAATGACGTCTTGTTAGATAATACTGCGCATGTCAAACGCAAGGTAAGATAATACTACAACCTGGTATAATTACTCAACAGTGTTAAATTGGGTCATTTGTGAAACTGCGGTTGAGAAAGTTTTGACATAAAAATAGCTAATCCTGGCACTGGCAGCAAGATCAAGCCTGCACGTACAGCACACACGCGCGCCATTGACTATATATATACAACGTATATATATACGACGTTGTATATATATAGTCAATGGCGCGCGTGTGTGCTGTACGTGCGGGCTTGATCTTGCTGCCAGTGAATCCTGGTAGTGGTAGTGGTACTGACTACTGTCACTGTGGCAGGGCCTGTGGTAGTACTAGTGCGGCCTAGCAGCAGATACTGTGCAGCACACTAATCAACAAACATTAATACATGCACCAGGCACTATAACCCCCTACTCCAACTCAAGGGTCAAAGGTCAAGATGTGTAAATGGAGGGGGAATATTTCCCCCTTAACTTAAAGCGATTATTGCGAGAATTTTCCAGTGTTTTCACCACTTGACACCTACCGTTATTGCTTGAGTAACAGCAATTGTCTAGAGTAATAATAAAATGTCTTAGAACCTTTGTATTTACCAAAACCTGCCAGTTTCGAACTACTGGTTTCGAACTAGTTTCAGAAACATTCGTTTTCTGTCATCTTGAACTAGGCGGAAGTGTGGATTAGCTTGTGGCGCCAACCGCTTATCTGCATAGACGAAAGCATGGCTCTATCAAATCATGCACTTGTTTTCAATTAATCACCGACACACAATACAAGTTTACCAATTCTGCCATTAGGCCATTGTCGCGACACGATAAATGATGGCTTGCTGTTACGATGTGTTCATATCCAATTTTCTATGCTATAACTGCATAAAATCTTAGTATTTTTAATGTTGGTGTAATCATGCAGTGATATTTTCGCTGTCAGGTGAGACTATATTCAGCTATATTTAGTTTTTCTGAGCAAAAATCTCGCAATAGTCATTTTAAGGTATAGGAGGAAATACGGAATTGCGGCACAAATCTTAACGGCTCGACCTTAGCTCTAGTACTATAGCCTGCGTACAGTTGCCGCTGGGCTATTATATAGCATCAGCCATTACGAATGCTCGGGACCAACTTAGTCACGCTAATTTGCAGCTATAAAACGTCTGTGGTAGGCAATTAATGCCTCTTATCCGAAGTGAATATGTCTTTAGTTATAACCTCTACTAAAATTTAACCTCTAACTATCGCTTGCAATAGGTATACTTGCGCGGTATTCTTGTGAACGAACATTCGATTTGCGAACTTCAAACGACCATTTCTGGCGGCGCTGCAGCAGCGCCAGTCAGCGGGAACCAGTGTTCGAAATTCACGTCGGCCCGTGCGGCCCGCGCCGCGACAGTTTCGATGCCGGGCCTACAGCTTCTTGATACAACAGGCCCCAGTGATCCTACAGCTATTTGATCACAACGAAATTCGATAACACTGAGAAACTGTTACCTGTAGAAATCTGTTCATGCATATTAATTCCAGGGGTATTTATTTGAAAACTAATCCGTGATAAACCGTGACATACATTGTAAACAATGCGTTCGCGCCACTGCAATCAAACTTTAGTTGGCATTCAAGAAACGTGCGTGGGATTTCGGACGCACAGGTTAGCACAGGTTCCTGCATCCAGTAGCAGCGTTGGCATACCAAAAATCGATAAGAAGTGGGTGGAGCTTACTTTTGGCCAGTTGTAGTGAACCCCTACATTGTGTTGTTGCCAGGGTTTATTTACGTGCCGGGTCGTGCGCAGCACGCTCACTGTTCACGTGCGCTAGGTTGTGGAGTAATTTTCACATCCCCTCGCGCATTTCACGTTTGGATGTAAACAATAAAGTATCACTGGTCGTTATTACAAACGATCAGTATACTGTTTTATAAATAATATTAAGAAGATTTAGATAATATATCATGTTGAATTATAGAGTACCGAATGTGATGACGTCACGGTGGCCATGACAACGAGCCTGCTGGTTCTACACAATCATATGCTCTGGTAACATTAACTACGTGTCGTGTTTTGTACCCGATTGTAACCATCATTCTGAAGAGTCATTATTGCAGTTTTTATAGATTTCTAAGAGAGTGAGGAAGTGAACAATGGAAGTGAAAATCAACAAAAAAAATAAAATCAATTAACAAGCAAAAAAATTTAAAAAAAATTTTTTTTTTTTTAAAATTCATTAAAATATTGTAAGATCGACTTGCTACCGATGCTTTACCGCTGTCTGCAGCGCACACACTCGTGTTTTACGTACGCACAACATTTTCACGCAGTAAAACCTTATGGAGCCAGTGGCTTGTGTAGAACCAGCCCGTGCGTTGTCTTGCGACGTGACGCTCACACTTCGGTACGTCTATACAGTAAATAATAATAATTGTCTCAAGTTTTAACACACATGTCATAATTAAGGTCACTGTAGCTGCAAAGCACGGCGTATTACTTTCTAGTCATGCAAACAGCAGTACAGCCTCGTCGCACCACTCAGGTTTAAGCCGTGTCATATTGTTTTTAACGTTTGGAAAAACTATATACATTTATACAGGGTGTAGCTAAAATAAAAGCTTCCCTACGTAAGAGCTGTGTATGTCTACAAAATACATTTACTTCGGACACACTCAACACAGACGGAATTCCCCAGTGCCCATCAAAATTTTACAGTAGGGTAAATTTTACATAATTTTTGGTTTTTTCCACCAAAAAGTGTTGCTAGGTTTTAGTAAGCTATTGGAGTACCCTGAAATGGCTCTAGATTGGATCTCAGAGCTTATAATTTTCAAAAATGTTTCTGGCCCTCAGACTCCCATAGAAGTCCCCGATGTGTACCAGACTACCAGTCTGTCTGCTCTGCTGTCAAAGTGGAAAGTCTAGTTACCAAGGAGCTACATATAACAACGAGTGTGGGCGTTTCCTTAATTGTGAGCCCCCGTCAACGAAGGCGTAACAGTCATCCGATGAGAGGAAGGAAAAACAGAGGGATTATGATTATGGACATTGATAATGACTAATAAACATAAGAAGAACATGATATGCTGTTTTATTACTGTAATTTGCTCCAAAATTGGCGGGCATACCGCTTTGCTGCGGCGGGCCTTGCAGCTGTTTAGAAGCTATAGGCCACTCAGGCCTACAGCTTTTTATTGCTCAGTGGCCAAACACTTGGCGGGAACTATGTATTTCCGCACGTTGGAGGGGTGGTGCGGTCGTTGTGTTGGTTTGTGGACAAAAACATTGTTGTTGTTCAAGTTACAAATTAAGGCGATCACAAAAGATTGTAATATTAGTTTTGTCATGAAGATCAACAAATTTACCTATTATTAATTTTGTTACTTGAACAACAAACATGTTTATTGTCCACAACCTGCTCACCCCTCCACGTGCGGAAATACATAGTTCCGCTGTGACTGGCTGGAGTAAGTTGCGTCCCGAGCATTCTAATGGCATGATAGCTGGCGTATAGCCAGCGGCGAACCTGTACGCGGGATATAGTACAAGAGGCTAGCTGCGACCTAATGCTCTTAAATTCGAGTGTATAGTGTGGATTGGCGCAGGAAACGCCATGCACTTAAGTGCGAAATTGGAGGTCACAGGATCAAAGGGCAGTGGGGGAAAGGTCAGATATCAAGACATTTTTCTGAGGACTATGGGCTAATGGACAGAGTTGAAAAACTTTTTGTTTCAACACTGACCTACGCAATTTTTAATCATTTATTGAAAGGACCATGAAATGTTTTCTTGTATTTTCTATGCTATTATCCATGTTAACTTATTTTTTTTCAACCATTAATGCAAATATTTACATGATTTATTTACAACAATTTAATAAAGCAACCAAATAATTTTTAGCAAACAATTAAAATAATTTTTTAATAGGTTCAGGGTTAGCGTCACAATTGCAGCCCATAAAAAAACAGGAGTTTTCGAGGCCACGGCGATTTGTCTCAAACCAATGGGATTTGGGAGGTATTGCAGATGCAGAAAGGTTGCTGAAATTATTGGTGTACGCAACTGCATGATCTGCGCTAACAAAGGTGTCACTACGCACGAACTTAAAGTGTTACGTTATAACACGTAGGCAACAGACCTACAGATGAGGCCCAGTCGATCTGCGCGCTCTTGTTTTAGCATATATGCAGTTGTTGTTCAACTTCTCGTTCACTGTTAGAAGTGTGATGCTTTGAGTTTACAAGATTTGTTGCAGTGAATGGGTATATTGATCATGTGATGTTAGTCTGGCCAGCCTAGTCAGGCTAGGCTTAAAAGCTGCTACAATGATACTATATACTGTTACAATACTTGTAGCTTATACTGTTACTGTATTTGTACTTTACCCGTACTTATACTTGGTTATGTTGTCTTTATAGGCTGCAACTATGGAGGTAAATCCAAATTGCACTGCAAGACATTGTGCAGACTTAGAGAAATAATGACTCATCATATTAACAACTTGTGCATGTTAGACAGATGGGCAGATGATAGCATCCAACTATCTCTGGAGTTCAATAGGTATAATGTGGTTGAAGAATTATGGGGGGATTAAATATGTCTACTTGTTTATGTACGAGCTTGGTGCCAGGAAATGATGGGCGCACTATATAACAACTACGGTACTTATTTCGCTGGAAGGGACACGTTGAGATATGAAATTTCTACGTAGTGAGATGAAGGAACAAACATAGTATCAGTTGAACCTTGCAGAATTTTTTATATTATCACTACTCATAACTTGTAATATTTGACATGAACAACCTATCTACGCATAGGATAAGGATAGTGATCTTAATCTTGTTTATAAGGTCATAACTGAAAAAGGGAACAGAATGCTGAGTAAACAAATTTATATATTTCCCACTTGTACAGCTTACTTTTAAATTAGCGGGTAAAAGCTACGGTAGCGGTGGTTGTTATATGTACCCACCTCAGGAATCATCAGGCAACCCAATTCATTAGCTGTGCATTTTGAACATATATAAGCAGGGCATGAAATTTAGCCAAAATGTGAACAGGCCTACCCAAAATTTTAAACAGGCCCTTAGACAATTGAACAGGCCTTTACAAGTTTGAACAGGCCCTTATTTTGTTTGCAATTTATTTCCATTATTAATAAAGAGTATTAGCTTTTGTGTTTATTAGGCATACTTGTAGTATTTCAGTATTTCATTGATTCAGTGAGTTCTACTTGTTTGACAGGAATTGCTGGAACATGATTTACTCTTCTAGTAGTCACTAAGTAAAAACTAGCCAGGAAATTGGTATAATATTCTTCATATAAGGCAAGATAGGCAAACATTTTGAATAGGCCAATTGGACTGATTATATGGGGGGGGGGTGAACAAGCGGTTTAGGGGGTTGAACCAGCGGCCACCGGCAAAATAGCGCCAATTTCGCGCTGTGTTAGCATTTACTATAACTTGCGTATTGTCTGGTTGCTGACAAAATCTATGTGTGGTTACCGTTACATGCCGGAAAAAAATAGGGTAGGTAAGTAGGGAAAACATTTTATTTTCTTGAAATATTTTATTTACGAACCATGTCCGAAGGATGTGCGTTGTGCCTTTTGAAGCAGAAACTGGCCAATTCATATTTTATTTTATTTTTGACTTTAAAGAAAATTGACAATAAAATGTTTAAGGTCGCTAATAAATAGGGTCGGTCGGGAAACCGTAACCACACCTATATTTTGTTTTGGCCTTACTGCAAAATATTTTAATTGCCACTTAGAATTTACTAGCCGTCACTGTTTTCAATGTCATAAAATCCTTCATGGAACTGATTCAAGGCGTATCTTAAATCATAATATTTTATACAAGGTAACTATAACCTCAAAAATACAATTTTCGTGGAGTTGGGGTAGCTTTAAGATATGATAATGTCATAATTCATAAAAGACGTTCAGACTGGCAGCTAATTATGATGATGATTTTGTTGTTGTTGTTGTTGTTTTACTAGTTTTCAAAAACTTCAGTTTTGTTATGATTTTGCTATTACAGGTGCACCAACATTTCTAGTTGTTAGGACTGAATTGAGTTCACAGCTACAAATAGACTGGACAGCGTTACTTTCAAATGAATCGGCTAATTCTATAACATTTTCTTCTCCTCCTTTGTTTGCGTTTGCTGTAACGTTTACATATGTAAGTATAATATACTAGCATGAGATATGATAAAAATAGTAAATCAGAATTAATATCTTTATATCATACAACTGTAATTTTTGATACAATTGTTTTTATATATACAGATGTTGGTGACATATATTTACAATGGTTAGCTAAACAAAAAAGGTATAAACAGTAAATTATGTTTAATGTAATGTAACACTGAGTTTTGCAATAAATATTGTTCTATTTTATAGTTGTGGGAGTATAATGATCCCAAGGACACTGGAAACATACATACAGCTCGGAGCAACATTTCGTACTACCGGCTAGAATCATTAAGTTGGAATGATTTCAATTTCAATGCAGATTACAACAAATCAATGGGTAGTTTCTCATTGCTCAACCACCTAGGTGCAAATAACGGATCATTACAGTTTCTGGTGAGTGAACTACTTATAAATGTCAAAGAATAGATGACAAAACGTTTATATGTTCTCCTTTATGCACATTAATTCTGGATTTTATGGTAAAGGCAGACCTGCCAACCCTTACGATTTTTCCATATTCCTTACGAATTTCATTATGTTTCTACGAATGTACGATCAAACTGAAAAACTTACGATTGTTTACAACTTGTGAAAATTAATGTTTTTTACATTGTGAGCCGAGAAATATCTGGCGATTGTGGGTGCAGCCATATTGGATCACGCGTTCACGTTGTTCTCGCGTGATCTAGAGTTAGTCCCAGCATTCATTGCGCGCATAACATACAAAGAAAATGGCTTCCTGCTGCAATAAAAGAAAAGCCTTACTATTTTCATGAATCACAGGTTGGCAGGCCTGTAAAGGCTGTCCAGTGTTAGTTAGGGATTTATCAACACCATACTCCAAATCAATACAACAACAACAACAACAATTTCAAACATTCTTCCTGACCATTCTCATATTTTTGATGACCATTACAGGGTGCGAAATTAACGCGAGTCCGGAGTCAAATACTCTCTGATTTACTGTCGACTCCCTGATTTGACATATGCAGGAGTCCGTGTGACTCCCTGAAAATTCTGCTATACTAACTAGTTCGTTCCAGAGCACGGCCTCGTGGAATTACCGTATTTTTTAGCAAAGAAAATTTGGCAGACGTGCAACCGCATAAACCTTCAAAATAAGCACATGCGTTATTGTTAATATCTTTAGTTTTGAACTTCAGACTGCGGACTCCCTCATTTTGCTGCAGACTCCCTTTTTTTGAGGGCAGGGAGTCCAACAGACTCCCTTGTTCAAAAGTTAATTTCTACCTGTGCCATTATAAAACTTTCTAGTATTACTTGCATAACAGCAAGTGTCTGCAGTAACTCTAGCATGTCTTAGAACACTCGTACATTATCACTTTCACCGAAATCTGCAACGACTGAAATTTGTTGAATTCTTGTTGGCGTGGCTACACGATGATGCCACCTGTTTCTCGTGAGAGCGTGTTCCTGGACTTTTTTAATTGTAACTTAGTTAATGTTAGTAAAGATGCTGTACCAGTCTATAATAAGTATATCACTCAATAATATGAACTTTTGTCTGGAGGTTGCCAATTTTAAGGGAATTGTGACAGAAAAGAATATGGCAGAGATGCCAACCACTACGATTTATCGTAGTATTTTATACGAATTTTTATTCTTTTTGCACCACTACGACCAGTTTGTATCAAACTACGAATTTCACTGTGATCGGAATTTTTTTTTTTTTGTCAATTTATTGTCATTTTTGACCCCCAGAATGCAGGAAATTGCATCTCAGAATCAAACATTTTTCCGGGGGCATGC
The DNA here is from genome assembly GCF_000485595.1 of Priapulus caudatus. Classification (NCBI taxonomy): domain Eukaryota; kingdom Metazoa; phylum Priapulida; class Priapulimorpha; order Priapulimorphida; family Priapulidae; genus Priapulus; species Priapulus caudatus. The sequence goes on from NW_014577574.1 coordinate 49,666, forward strand.
CGGACTCTCCTAGCAAACTCGGGTCACTACGTGACCCTCGAACTACTAATTTGATGGCCAGAAACGACAGATTGCTTCAAATATGTGTTGGCATCTCTGATATGGCTGCATTAGTTGCTGTTTTATATACCATTACAGCACAGACTCATGTCATGATAATCTATATTTTGGAGAAGCCAGTAACATGTTTGCTATGATATGGGACTATATTTCAATATATTTTTCCCGATTGTGCATTTATTTAAGAGATAAATCCTTTAATTGTAAATGTGTTTAAAATATCTACTAAGAAATCCTATTGTTTATATCAGTGTAAAACCGAATATTGCTATAATGTATTTAACTGATGTAACATGAGTTTTGCACGTGTTACATGAATTAGTCAGCGAGGCTAGACTAGGGTTGTTGTTGTAGTAATAGTCTGGGTAGACGGAACGTCAGCGCATCTTGTTGTGGCTGCATTGATGTTACAGGGAATTGGATAAGCGGGTTTAGGTTAGGCAGTTTTGAGGTTCAATGTGGAATGGGGGTAGGAGGCGGTCTGGGAGAACGGGTACATGTGCGTGCAGGATGTTTGTAGGAGTTTTGGGGGGATATATATGACAGAGATGTAAGAGTCAGGAGATTCTGGTTCTGGTCGCGAGAGTACGCGCACGCGCGACCGCGCATGTGCGCGGGTCTTTGTCTGTGTGCAAGGAGATGTGATGTGTGTAAGATATTAAAGGTTATACAGTTTACCACACAAGTTTTGGATTTGGATCTAATTCATCATGTCTACATGAACTCTCATTTCAACGTTACACTGGACTAATAAAATGGCTAAATAATTGGTTATTTTTTTACATATTTCTAGCTGGAGGCATATGGTACTGACAGCAGGTCTGAAGCTTTGCCTCATCTTCTATACACAAGTGACAGTATGCAGTGTCAGTTGAAACTGGACAGGTAATATATATATATATATATATATATATCAGAAGTAGATAATAGAGAAGGAGTGTGACTTAAAATACACAAGGGAAATTCGTCATTTACTAGCCGTAGAATACCTACGATTTACTACGCGTAACTCAACCAACTTGAGCTCAAATCGTACACAGTACATTCGCCTAGCATCGTGCGAAATCGTTTCCTTGTATACACCCACAATCCGGAGATACAGACCTTGAAACAATAGGCAGCTACTAACGACTCTTGCGCACTCTTGTGCCCTTGGCGATGCGGTGTGCTCGCTGGGAGATTGGACATCGACGCAACACTTGGCGAGCTAATCTTTGACCTATTTACAGCTGGTATGCCCCCCACGCACGCACGCCCACCACAATCAGCAGCAGCTCCAGCTCCAATCTCCCAGCGAGCCACACCACATTGCCGAGGGCACAAGAGTGCACAAGAGTCGTTAGTAGCTGCCTATTGTTTCAAGTTAGGCGGGTTATGGATTCGTTTTGCTGGCAACAGAATGGAGAATCGTGTCGTACGTTTTAGTCTGTATCTCCGGATTGCGGGTGTATACGAGGAAACGATTTCCCACTATGGTAGGCGAATGTACTGTGTACGATTTGAGCTCAAGTTGGTTGAGTTACGCGTAGTAAATCGTAGGTATTCTAAGGCTAGTAAATGACGAATTTCCCTTGTTTATTGAAGTCACACTCCTTCCCTATTATCTACTTCTGATATATATATATATATAGTTATATACAGGGTTTGATTTTAAGGGCAACCAGCAGTAGTTTTGCGGCCCACAAGGGTAAGTTTGCTGCTTGCTTTCGATGTCTGCAGCAAATTCTTGCTGCCAAGAAATTCCTAATACTTCGGTTAAGCATAGGTGAATATAATTTGAATGAACGAATCTGGGAAATTCTTGTTTCTGTTGTGTTTGTTACAAAATCACGATATTGCTACAAGTTCATACTATTTAGTTATGATTGTTTATATTTTAGTTTTCCAACAAAGTACCGTGCAAGTCGGTTTGCACTGGAGATGTTGATGGTGAAAGTGAAAGAGCCAAATGAATACATGACACTGGAAGAGCATCAAAGTATAGATGACGAATACACACCGGGTATATTTAAGGTATCATCTATTAACTCTACTATTGAACATTGTTTGTCTTGTCACTATTTCTACATGTTTCATATCAATCAATCTTACAACAATCATTGTATGAAATCATGTTCATAAATCCACATATATTTATTGTTCAATTAAAAGACAATAATACGGTTGATTATGGACATTGAAATACTGTGTCTTGTTAAAACTTTGCTAATTATGCTCTCTTTTCAGGCAATTCACTATTCGAGTGGAGGGCAGAATAACAGTGGCTACATGTCTTGGAAGCCAGTGTGTTATGCCGGTCCTCATCACACGCTGGAGGAAGACCGGCTTGTTCAGACGTATAACCTGCAGCAGGGAGTGGTGCGGATTCCCATTAACAGCATAGCACATGCATACTTTGGCTCAGATTTGATGCTTGAAGCAACAACATTGAACATCTCATTCGGCATGCAGGGAGATGGCTTTTTTCACTCTACAAAGTATCTCGACTGGTATGAGCTTTAAATAGCTTGTTAGAGCTCACCGATCTTTTAGCCGCATATAAATGTTGGTTCTTTTCTTATTTGAGATGGCATGTGTATTTCTGTTTGCAGACATGTCAACCATTACAGTTTCAGCATAACATTTGTTTATTGGATCTCTGTAGGCTATTACACTGTGGCAATCACAAGTTATGCATTCTATATTCTTTTGATGGCTGCTCTAGAATCCAGCATGTAATTGAGCTGTGTATAACAGTGTATATGAATACAGTTATGTGTATTTGCTAATTAGTCTTGTATGAGTGATGTCCACAGTTCCACAGTTTATGTACAGACATGCACTACTGGTCGCTGTGTTCATGTTAGTATAGCTAAAGTGATCAATGCATTTTCCAAACAAGTGGGTCCATTTTTTCCACCCTGTCAAATGCACTTTGTGGATGGGCATGCATACTCAATGAGTCATAGGCTGCTTTGTTCTCAAGAGGGAAACATAGCTGAGTAAAAGTGCCAACGTCCCGGCCCTTGGAAAAACCTTAAATATCTTAGTTGTATAAATGGTGTGCTTAAGTACTATCACTTAGTGCAGAGCCAAATTCTTGGATGCACCAATTACTTTAAAACCCTTGAATGTGATTCATAGAATTCAGTCAAACATTAGAAGCTTGCTACTTCAATTCGTCCCGGCAGTAACACATTTTCATTAGCTAATGCCTTGTAAGATACTTAGAAGTTGCCATGTATCTGTGAGTGCAGGGCTAATGATGAACCTTCAAGCAGTTTGCATTGCCAGCCAATTTTTTTTCTTTTGCAGGAATGCTGTAATAGGCTATGGCCTTCCTCCACGTGACCAACTGTCGATGCTAGTCATTGCTGTGATAACGACTGGGGTCGGCCTGCCATCTGCACTCTTCCTTCTCGGTGGTATTTATGTTGGCTGTAAAAGAGTGACGAAAAAACAGACATATCCTGCAATCGACTGAACGCATTCACTTACGGATAGGCTGCAGGGATCTTCTAATCTATGTGTAAATAGCTTGTAATAAGTAAATTGGTTATGTCTAGCTCACACCAGTAAGTTTCATTACTAAGCTGGAATAAATCAGTTGCTAGCCGAAAGCACCTTGTCACCTTAAATGAATCTTTAGGAAAAAATGAAATTATTGCCGAAATTAAAAATTTGAGTGTCAACATAGTTTCACTTGTGTTCTCCTGCCAGTATTCTGACTTGTACTATAAACATATTTACAAAATATGTAAACACATTTATGTACATATGTCAGAAGTAAATGGTCTCAATGAGTTAAGTAAGTTTGTGATTTTTATACTTCTGATATGTATACGTACGTACGTATGCATACGTATACATAGGTATACGTATCAACAGTGAGTGAAAACAAATAGTTTTCATTCATTCCTGATATGTATGTATAATTATGTATGCACATGGCAAATGTGTCAGACATGCAATAATAATTATTGTTCATTATTAGTTAATAAAGAAGATGTACACATGATACATCAAGTTACAATAACGTGCAGAGTAAATAGATTTAAGAAGTGAAGGATCTGAATTTAGATTGAATTTCTATTGCAGAACGATTATTGGAACTGCTATTATTTCACTCAACAAGTATATAAATCAATATGGCTGTTTAGATATTGCTCAATGAGTATAGAGTGTGTTTGTAATCAATTTATATGAATTCCATTGCTGTGATTATTGTGTAATTTTGATCTAATTTCTGTGAATACTTAATTGTGTGTGAAATATGTATTTGTTTGCCTAAACATTTTTCAACATCAGTGTATTGTGTTATGTATATGCAAGGGTTAAAGTATGAGGACGTATAAAAAAAAAGATGCAAAAGTAAATTTGTATATTGGTAAAATAAATTATAGTAATACGTATTTTGATTTGAACCCTGAAAAATTGTCTTCTGCCTATCTGAATATATAAATTCTCTAATTAATGCTGTATACAAAATGCATCACAAATTAGGTGTGTTACTGTTTATAGCATGACGTTTATTTATTCGATTGATCTTATAGGTAAGTGCTGCAAATGTTTATAAAAAATAGAACCGGGTAAACAAAATTAATTAAAATTCATTTAATTTTATTAAATTCGATCCAAATAGAGTAAACAAATGAAAATTAATACTGAAAGAACGTCATCTAACAAAAATTCGTTAGTGATTAAACTATGTACATTCATTGATCATCAATAATTTGATGTACCACGTTATTTTATATTAGTTTTGTAAATGATTGAACTTTAGACGCTATGGCTCAATAGATGGCGCCCATAGACTAACCGGCAGGCGGCAAGGCGGTAGCAGCGGTAGTGTTGTAGTGTTGTCGCGGAATCGTTCATTGATGTGCACTGATTCGCAAACTCGACGCATTCCCTTACTCAACAGTACAACCAGAGACAGTCAAAACACAGTTTATCATGAATACGTACCTGTGAATTTTCCTCGTAATGTAAGTACCAGGTATCGTTTATTATACGTTATGGCTATTAGTATGTCTGACTAATACTATTAGTATTACTTAGTATTACCTCTAGGCTGTAAATTATAATTACTAAATTAGTAATACTAATAGTAATAGGGCCTAGTAGTAGGCATAATTTAGTTGCACCGGCATAAGATATAGAATGAAGTATAGTGCCATTAGTGGTTGCACCAATCATTTTTCTCCCACGTTCGAAGTTCAACGCATGAGAACCCGTAGCCTAGATACAATAATGTAACCCAAACACAGGATAGGGTTACCTATCCTGTGTTTGGGTTACATTATTGTATCTACCGTAGCCCGACCGGCTGTGTGACTAACGTCAATATTCACATAAAACACTTAATTTCATTGCCAGGACTGAGTAACGTCCTCGCGCATCTGGACGTACCATGCAGGTAGGTCAGCTGGCCGGCCCATAGGGTCTATGTCCCCCAGGGTACTGCCGGAACTGGCCTGCGGCAGTCAATGTACGCGGGCTATAGTACTAGAGCTATGCCGGAACGTACCCTGGTAACTATCTGATATGGTTAGGGTTAGGGTAAGGCAGACGTTCGAAGTGTCCCGGTCTCACCGGGATCCTCCCGGTATGACACGCTGCTCCCGGTGCCTCGGAATGAGTCCAGAAGCTCCCGGTCGTAACATTTTTCAGCCATATATGAAAATTTACATCAGTACATTTCCAGCGAACAATAAAAGGCCACAAATGTCAAGCATTCATGTGATGCAATGTGTAATATACTCATATAATAATAAATAAATGTGAACCCATAAATTAACATGAATTTGCATTTTATTTTACATGTATACTTTATAAAAAATGGTGGTGTGTCGCGACAAACACATATCGCAGCCCGCCACAACTTTTTTCCTGTTTTTGCGCACTGCGAAAAAACGGCGATGGACCGGCCATTATCACAAGTGCTCTTTTTCTTGGATTGCTGGCTCCCTTTCTTGGATTGCTGGCTCCCTTTCTTGGATTTTCCCAACTCTGGGGACCTCTGGTAAGGTTAGGGAGTAGGCGTAGGCTGACTCCCCTAGAACTCGTATTGAGTAGGCGAGGTACGTCTGCATGTCTAGATCCGTACCAGCAGAGCAATATAAATCAACGTATGATTTATATGCTCTGGTACCCCAGCTAAGGGTTACGGTTTTCCGTAATAGAGGCCGACCGTACGGCCATAGGTATCGTTCCGGCAGTAACCCTGGTGGACCATAGACCCTCCCTCAGCGGTAGTCAACGTGTTAAGCAAACCGTACCTAACACCACTTAACACCACCACGTTACGATTACGCCAAAGGGCGTTCCCTAAAAATGCTAGCATAGCAAATTAGATAAATAATAAAATAATATAATATTACTATAATATTAATGTATTTAATTGTCTTATAATTAAAAAATAATAAATTGATTTTTTACTAAATAATATATAAATAATAATTAAAAAAATATATAAGGAATATAAAAATAAATAACATATTACTAACTTAATGTTGCATTAGATAACTAAAAAAATAAAATATTATAGTAATTTAAAATATAATATATATATAAAATATACTAAATGTATAATTTATATAAAATAATTTAAACTTAATAAAGTAAGATAACTAATAGTATAATTGTAGTAATAGTTCTTCTCAGTAGATAATAAGTTTATAGGAATTATAGTTTTATAATAAAATACTTATAAATTACTGATATATCTCGTATAATAACTAAACTTGTAGATACTAAGTACTTCCATATATTATAAAATCAGTAAATAATATTAATTTACGTGTATCTTAACGATAAATAAACTAATAATATTATAAAATATAAATTAATCTAGTTTATATAACACTAATATATTAATAAAAAAAATAAAAAATAATATTTATCTTATTATAATATTTAACGTAATCTATATTACTATAAGTAAATAATCAATTTATATTAAAAATAATTGAGATAAGTAAGGTATAATATCTTAGTAATTCTAATTAAGTTATTTTTATTTTAAGTATTAAAATACTTACTATTTAAATTAGTAATAATTAATAATCATATAAAAAATAAATAATTGAATACATATAGAGTGATATAGAATAATACTTATTCGTAAAACTTAATATTGTTATAACGTTTTATCGATACTTATAAATATCTAAAATAATTCTCTTAAATTTTATCGTAAATAAAATTATATATAAATTTTAATAAATCGTTTATCTTAGTATAACTTTACTTATTTATACTAATATTACTAGAATAATTATCTCTTTAAAACTAACTTATATCAATTTTATAATATTATATATTTATATATTTCAAATTAATAAATATATTATATATAACTAGTAAATAATTAAATATTATATATATTTATCTAAAATAAGTAAATTAAACATATATTAATTTGAATATAATATATATGCTTGGAATATTTATATCTGTATTATAATATTATTATAAGATAAATAATTAAAATAATATAAATGATTATATATTAATTAAAATACACTATAATGCTCATTGACTTTCCAGGTAGACTCTGTTTTGACACAGAATTCCTGAGTCTGTCATTACTGTCATATGACCGCTTTCATCGTGTCTCTGAATCACAGCTACCTGTCTTATGTATTCTTTCCCCAGTCTGTTAGGTAGTGATGTCACGATCATCGATTATACTCGTCAATCAGTTGAACAGTGGCTCGAACCAAGCGGCTTGTATCCAAATCCATAATCGATTTCATCGGAAAAAAAAGAAAAGAAAAAAGTGTAAAAGCTTGAACAAGAAAACTTGGAAAGTGATGAGAATCAGAGATATTATTGCTTACTATACAAGTTATCCTTAATTAACATACATGTATCATACACACAGTAGTAAACAGTGCAAAACAAACAGTAACAACGGGCTAAACAAGCACATGTATACCATGCACACACATACATGCACACGACGTTACGCACACGCAGGCATTCAACACCCGGCGAGTAAGACCGATTGTAACACGATCATCGGTTACTTGGATCCAACCGATGATCGATTATGAATTAACAACTGATTGACAACACTATTGTTACTGTGTTAGGTTTTCATGCAACTGAAATCTCCTTCGCTGACATAAAGATCAGAGCTCTGTAGGCAGGTATACCCATCCGTTGAAAGGGTGTATGAAACCACGTAACACCAATATATTAATTATGCTGAGAGGGCTATGTCCGCCCAGGGTACTGCCGGAACGTACTGGCACGGTCCGGTATACCGGAACGTACCTGGTACTATCTTATATGCCGGACCGTACGCCTCGCCTACCTCCACTAACAGAGTCTAGGGAGTCGTCTACGCCCTACTCCCTAACGCCTAACCCTAACCTTAACCCTAACGCTAACCATATCAAATAGTTACCGAGGGTACGTTCTGGTATACCGGACCGTACCAAGGTACGTTCCGCGCAGTACCCCGGGGCACATAGACCCTAATGAGCATTAATTATTGCCAATAGTGTCTGGGTCAGAATACTAATATACTAATACATGTATCTAGCACTGCGTCATGGTGGTTCTTTCTCTGTCTTTATAGCTCTCCTTATAGGGCAGTGTATAAGTAAGAAACGACATGTCTATTTGTCACTTGTTATTTAACAATGACCACGGTTATCTGCAAAGATAGAAATAACATTCCTCAGATACATGTACATAATTTAACATAAATATATCATCTATGTTAGAAATAGCACCCGTCCACCAGTCTGGGCCTGCACTGGTAACTTTGGAGCAGGTTTGGCTAATTTTCATGGATTTTACTACATGTTATATATATATATATAATATATATATTATATATATATATATATATATCTATATTATTATAATAGTAGAATCCACATTTTCAAAATTAGGACTGGCTTGTCGCAGGATATGTCCATTATGTTCTGAAATCATTTTTCAATAAATACGACGTATCGATGACATGCTAACTGCTTAAGGTGTATTATTGTGGTGGGAGGAGAAGATTGGTAAGGGGGGAAGGTAGAGGAGGGAAATAGAAAGAAAGCTGGTTGAGTGAGCTAGTGAAAGAGTAGTGGATAAAGGAAGAATCTAGGGAGAATGTTTAAGGCATGAAGTGAGGGAGAAAGCAGAATGAGAAAGCAAGTACAGGAGTGAGAAGTAGCGGAAAGTAAAGGAAGGTAAAAAGTGCAGGTGATTAAAACATGTAGAGAGTTGTAGTAGGAGAAAGAGCTAAGTAATAAATAAATAGATGGAGTAGCCAAGATGGAGGGGCAGGTTGAGGAGGGGAGAAGGAAAGGAGATGAGAGGATGAGAAATGTAGTTGGGAAAGGGGGTAAAGGAAGGATTAGAAGAAAATGTGTGGAGGAGGCAGAGGTGAAATTATGGTCATAGAATGTAGGCCACAATATTATGTGTACTAGAAAATAGCCAGTGTTATATATATATATCTGGAGTATATATATATGACAATATATAGGCAAAATAATAGTCATTATTACTCCTGATATATATATATATATAATATATATATATAATATATATATATATCTTGGTGGCTTTCATATTCAATTAAAGCTCAATTACTCACATTTCTTACTGCATAAAGTCACAGTCCGATGCATGCATGCAGTGTTCATGGTGTAATTAGGTCGGTCGAAAATGATTTGCCAGTGTTGTCAGTAGGTATAGAGTTCACACTGAGAGACGGGATAGGGTGAGTCATACTCGTCTGAGTACAGCCACTGTGTAAATGTATGTGTTTGTGTTTCTGTGTTGAGCAGAATTGTCTGGAATGGCAGGTGGTTGCTGTATGGGCCATGTTTTCTTGAAAATGGAATCTTTGATGTATCTAAACACTAAGTATGTACATGTATGTTGTAGTATTGTTTAAATACCAAACGATGCCAGTAGCTACAGGTAAGAGACAATTATGTGTACTACTCCTTCTATTGTAATATCCAGGTATATTACCATAAGCAATAATAAGATTGACTCTCCTTGTGGTAATATCTGTAATATTTGTAATATTTTAAACAACTTTCTGCTTCTCATCTGCGTTTAGCTGTATATGCCTTAGTTTCAGAAGTGAAAAGAGTTACTATGCAGTTGGCTGAAAAGCTGGAAGCCATGCCTACATTTATGTCATGTGAAATGATACATGCGCGATTAGGATTCAATTCCTTAGTTAGCAATAAGTTGCTGCATATCATCATAGCAGTAGCCTAAGAATTACCACAAGTACATTGTCTGTCACCAAATTAATCTGTAAAGTTTGGGGGAAAAAATTGGCTATTTTCAGCCCAGATATTATATAGCCTTAATTGTTTCACTACATAGAAGTAAATATAGTCTTTCTTGTTACATGTATACAGGTCTCAGGCAGTGTGGGTGAAATGACATTTACTCAGTTAATCTAGCTTATATGATTAAGTAATTATCATTCGTGCCATCCCAAGATCAGTGCAAATTAAGTATAACAGTATAATATAGAGAGGGGGTCGAGGGGGTCCGGACCCCCCCTTTTTACCACAAAAAAAAGAAAAAAAGCACACACACGCACGCACGCACGCACGCACGCACACACACACACACACACACTTCTCTTATATTGTCTCCATAAAAAAATATTGTTTAGCGCTAGATTTTCTGATAAAGATTTACTTATATATATGTAAATTCGTTATAAAAACCTAGAAATGGGCAAAGAGGGGTCCGCAGGCGTCCGGGGGACCGGATCTGATAAATTTTTGCATTCTAGACATCAAAATTACTGCTCAGATGCTCTCAGAATGCACCAATTCTTTAAAAAAATCTTGGTGGAGGTCCCCCAAACCCCCCCAAATGGCCTTCGGCAGCTTTTTAAAACACCAGAAAAAATGAGTAGGAAAAAGTGCCCTTTATTTCTTTCTTCCTGGACACCCCCTTTTCAAAAATCCTGGATCCGCCCCTGTATAAACACATGCTTGAAATTCAACTTTGGGTTTCGAATTGAAAAAATAGAAAAATGTGGTTTAAATGGAGTTTGATTGAATTAAATTTCAAGACGTAATTGAATAATTTTACAGCACCCATCTACAGTTCCTATTGCATAACTAGTTGGCTTTGGCAAAATAACACAGAAGAACCGTTTTATAATGTATCATTTATTAAATATATACATCATTTCCGAATCCCCTGGCAGGAAGTAAATAGTAATCATTATTCAATGAGCGAGCACATGGAAAATGGTTTGACATATTGATGGAAAACAGTTGAGAATAGGCACCATGTTTGTTTTCTCAATATCTATTTTCATTTTTGTTATTGAAACATTTCTCTAAAGTGTTGGGCTCAGCCGGTTTCAGAGTTCATGTTTGTTGGAGCTTCCTGCTGCTCTCTGACTAATGTATGTTTGGGCAACATATGGCAAGCGCATACTAAACTGTGCCAAGTGCTATTTGACATGCTCCCCGTGCCTAAAGCCGCAAGCACTAGCTGTATAGTTACAGTGGCAGTTATTAGTTGCAACTTACTGTGACCAGTAATGATATACCAACACTCAAATACCGGACATTCACACGTACATGACAACCCAGGCTATGCTAGTAGTTGATAGAGAGCACTCCCAGTCTGTGTTATCACCCTGCTAAAAGCTGTTTAACGTGGCAGTCCCGTGTAAGTGTACGTGTACTATAACGAAAATATTCTAGTGTATTGGTGTATAGTGCTTTTTGCAAGGAAACATTCTGTTCAGTAAGCAATATTCAGGATGGTGATGCTAGAGAACATATCGACATGTATGTATATCTTGTGTGGTTTGTGCTCGTGCGGTAGGAATACAATATTTCACATTTATAACATGTATAATCGAGAGGTTTATGAGTCAGTAGTTGGCAGGAATGTGAATTCTGAGCTCATTAATCATTAGTTACAGCTTGTGGGTGATATAATCTACTGTATGGAATTTAAAATTGTGTGAAACACAGGAGCGGGTGTTAGGATATAAGGGGCGAGAGAGAGAGAGAGAGAGAGAGAGAGAGAGAGAGAGAGATGAAGGGGGTATAAAATGAAAAAAATGAACGTACGTGTACTTCCGAATCCTCATTTTCATCGTGTTTATGTTGTTTCAACAATTAGTTTACTAATTGCTTATTTATAACTGCATTTCAGCATTTTTAGCTATATTGAAAGGGTTTGGCTCCTTTCTCTTACTCCTGGCTGGACTCACAGCCTTTGCTACTGTTGTCCAGAATCTCAAATCCAGGAGCAACAGAAGGAAAAAGTTGCATTCAGTGAAGAGTGTTGGTATGTTATTATTTTATATTGTTCCCATCTAACTATGAAACTAGCTATTTCATGTTGTATTTTAAGAGCACACTGGGTAGTTATAAAATTAGCTTAGCAGTGTTTGCTTTGCCACAATATGTGACAATACTTTTGGCCAATTCTGGGTGGATCTTGGTGCAATGTATTGATGATAGTTCCCAGACAAGCGTCTAAAGTAATGGTGCATAGAAATAATGCGGTGTGTTGCATGTTTAGATACAGGACCTAGAAAATGGACATAGACTTAAGTAATAATGCCGTCGGCAGCCTTATAATAAACTGTCAATTAATTCAGCAAAATTTGGCTAAAATAAAAAGAGATTATACCTTGTTAAAACTAATATATAGTATGAATGATTAGTTCCAGATACTTATAAAATACTTCCTTAAAATTTCATCTGTTATTCATGATATTTATGTACAGAAGATGAAGAAGAGAGACTAAAACGCCACGAGGATGGGAAACGGGAAGCAAGAGAGAAAGCAGATGTGGAACATATGAGAAAAGTTAGTTGGCATAGGGCACTAGTTTTATGTGAAAACACGAGAGCCAGTAGAGATGCACTTTGTGAAGCTAATTTAGTTGCATTAGGCCAAAAAGATTTAGACTGCTGCTCTGTAAAATTGGGTCAACATGAATACTAGCTGATACATTAGCTGATATTACATGGGAAAATGCATGCATTTTATATTGTGAGTAAACATTTTTGACATTAAAATCAATAGGAAATTAATGATAAAATATAAAGTGGCGTTGAGTATTGCGGCTGAACTGGCTGTATCTAGTCGGCTGTATCCCCCCTCCTGTACAATATTGGTGCAGGGAGGATTAATCAGTTTTGGGTGAGTTTGGTTATCAGCAGGTATCAGAGCAATGCCTTGCAGTAGAAAATGCTATTGAAGCCGAGGCAAACGCATCGGATAGAGTACTATATAGCACTCTGGTAACTAAAGGATTCCATGACCAGATGTGACCATGGAAAGGTCTTGTGAAAAAAAGGGTGTTGAGAACTTTAGCTTTTAGTAACCACATTATTTCATGCATCCCATCATGCCATACAGCGTTGAAGGTTGATTACACCGTTTTGATTCAAAAACATCGTTTCAGAAGGTGATCAGTGTCATAATTTCCATATCTCTACATATTGCTTTGCTTTCTGATGAAATTCCCCCATGACTGTACACGTGGACTTCATAACCTTCAATAATGACTTTTTTGGATTAAATTGAGCCAGTTTAAGGTTTTTGCACATGGGATTTGTCGTTTAATTCAGTTTTTAAAAGTCGCTCTGCAATTTTTGTGAACGATGAGTCAGAGCAGTTACCAGCTCATCTGCTGGCACCCTCTGCTAGTTTAACCCCATGAATCATAGTGTCTGGTCACACAAGACTTGCTGTATGGGTTTCAACATGCATTTGATCACGATGAAGCTGACACAACTAATCCTTTGCTTGTAGCTTTACAATCACTATATAGATATGCATATGTTCTTGAGTCCAGTCCAATTCCTTTCCGATGTGGTTTTATATCCCCGCGGAGTGTTTATTGATATGGTTATAAGAGACTATTCACTTGTAACCGTTCGAGGAGCAGTTATGGGTTGAGTCAATGACAATATAATTAGTAGGTGGCTCACGCTTAGTATCATCGCGTTGAACCAGTATTTCCCGTTTAATAGCCACCGTTGTATAGTGCTGTAGATACACAAAGCAAATGAAGGGTTAAGTCTATACTAGTACACAGTAGTGTACATGTGTGTATATCTCTATACGAACATAGTTAAAAAAAGATTAAGTTACATAGACGGGGAAAGGAAGCAAGATTGAGAGAGTGAGTGAGTGAGTGAGTGAGTGAGTGAGTGAGTGAGTGAGTGAGTGAGTGAGTGAGTGAGTGAGTGAGTGAGTGAGTGAGTGAGTGAGAGTGTGAGAGAGAGAAAGAGGGTAGAGAAGATGGCGTGGGGGGCGTGAGGGACTCCTAGGAAATGAGGGAGAGAAAGGAAGAAGTGGTGGGTAATAGAAAGAAATAGCATGGTGTGGGAATGTGCTGTGCTGCATGTTAACACTTTACTGCATGTATGTTTGCTGCTTGTATGTATGTAGCTGATCAAGAGTTAATTGTTGGTTACTATATGCTAACATTGCAGGCCAATGACTATGTGGATAGAAAACTGAAGCCTAGACAGGAGGAGCTGCGTCAAAGGAAACTAGCCGAAGCTGACCGCTTCTCAGACCCAGCATGGAAAGACCCTGGGCACAAACTAGGGGTATGTTAATAACAACTGAGCTGCAACAAAGTTTGTGTATGTACTTGCAGTACATGCTGTAGCTAGTTTGGAAAGGCATAACATGTGTACATCATAGAACTAAAGTTAGCTGAGGCAAAATAGCAACTTGGAATTAGGTGTGTATACATAGCAAGTATTCAGTACAATTATTCATGCATCGTTTGTTATTGATGCTACACAATGGAGGTAGTAATTTCACTCATGAGTGCATGAATTAACAAGGCTGTGGGGTTACTGACACTGGTGGGGTTGACTGGATACTGAACAAACGTATTTCAGTTCCCTTCTGACTGTAGCCACTACCAAAATCTACATGCACATGACAAGATGTTATTTTCCTAGTTATGTGGTCGTGTGTCACTAATTATCGCTAAATGCATATTAATATGATTGATTTATAACTGGAGCAGGGACAGCAACTTTTATGTGTGCATTTGTTAATGTGAATGGTATGCTGTAAACGTAAACATAATATCTGTAACTATGATATGCACACATTATCTAATCTAACCGTGTTGCTGTTTAATCGACTACTATTCCTTATACTTATTGGTGTATTTTTTTATTTTTTTGAACGCGTCACTGGACAGACTACCAAAGAGGACACAAATTCGGGCACCAGCCCTACTGAGCCAACCATTAAGGATGAGTCTGAGCTGGTGGCAGAAGGAGCCAGACGTGTACAGGATGCCCTCAGAGCTTTCAGCGATGTGGATGACCTCGGCCTGGACGACGAAGCTCTGACCTTCGCACCGGCGAAGCTCGTGACGCCCGCCATTCCTTCGTCCGACGAAGAATTTGAGATGCTCGAGGCGGCATGCCTCGACGAGTCGTCGCAGCGCCCCGAGCAAGCCGACCATCGTGTCGCGGCCGACCGCGCGCCGAGTCCGAGCGGCGCGGACGCACACTCGGCTGCCGACGCGCACGACGGCGAGAATACTCCACTAACGAGTCTAGGGAGTCGTCTACGCCTACTCCCTAACCCTAACCCTAACCTTAACCCTAACGCTAACCATATCAAATAGTTACCAGGGTACGTTCTGGTATACCGGACCGTACCCAAGGTACGTTCCGGCAGTACCCCGGGGGACATAGACCCTATGAGCATTAATTATTGCAATAGTGTCTGGGTCAGAATACTATATACTATACATGTATACTAGCATGCGTCATGGGTGTTCTTTCTCTGTCTTTATAGCTCTCCTTATAGGGCAGTGTTATAAGTAAGAACGATGTCTATTTGTCACTTGTTTATTTAACAATGACCACGGTTATCTGCAAAGATAGAAATAACATTCCTTCAGATACATGTACATAATTTAACATAAATAATATCATCTATGTTAGAAATAGCAGCCCGTCCACCAGTCTGGGCCTGCATGGTAACTTTGGAGCAGGTTTGGCTAATTTTCATGGATTTTACTACATGTTATATATATATATATATATATATTATATATATATATATATAATAGTAGAAATCCACATTTTCAAAATTAGGACTGGCTTGTCGCAGGATATGTCCATTATGTTCTGAAATCATTTTTCAATAAATACACGTATCGATGACATGCTAACTTGCTTAAGGTGTATTATTGTGGTGGGAGGAGAAGATTGGTAAGGGGGGAAGGTAGAGGAGGGAAATAGAAAGAAACTGGTTGAGTGAGCTAGTGAAAAGAGGTAGTGGATAAAGGAAGAATCTAGGGAGAATGTTTAAGAGCATGAAGTGAGGGAGAAAGCAGAATGAGAAAGCAAGTACAGGAGGTGAAGTAGCGGAAAGTAAAGGAAGGTAAAAAGTGCAGGTGATAAAACATGTAGAGAAGTTGTAGTAGGAGAAAGAGCTAAGTATAAATAAATAGATGGAGTAGGCAGATGGAGGGGCAGGTTGAGGAGGGGAGAAGGAAAAGGAGATGAGAGGATGAGAATGTAGTTGGGAAAGGGGGTAAAGGAGGATATAGAAGATAATGTGTGGAGGAGGCAGAGGTGACTAAAAATATGGTCATAGAATGTAGGCCACATATTATGTGTAGAAAATAGCCAGTGTTATATATATATATCTGGAGTATATATATATGACAATATATATGGCAAATAATAATGTCATTATTAACTCCTGATA
>NW_014577574.1:71441-85766 GCF_000485595.1 Priapulus caudatus
GACAATATATGGCAATTAATAATGTGTATTATTAACTCCTATAATATAATATAGGTTATAACTATATATATATATATTATATTATTATCTTGGGGCTTTCATATTCAATTAAAGCTCAATTACTCACATTTCTTACTGCATAAAGTCAACGTCCGATGCATGCATGCAGTGTTCAGTGGTAATTTAGTCGAAAATGATTTGCCAGTGTTGTCAGTAGGTATAAGTTCACACTTGAGAGACGGGATAGGGTGAAGTCATATCCGTCTGAGTACAGCCACTGTGTGAATGTATGTGTTTGTGTTTCTGTGTTGACAGTATTGTCTGGAATTGCAGGTGGTTGCTGTATGGGTCGCATGTTTTCTTGAAATGGAATCTTTGATGTATCTACAACACTAGTGGTACATGTATGTTGTAGTATTGTTTAAATACAACAAAGATGCCAGTAGCTACAGTAGTAGAGACAATTATGTGTACTATACTCCTTCTATTGTAATATCCAGGTATATTACCATAACTTATATAGTTATCTCCTTGTGGTAATATCTGTAATATTTGTAATATTTTTAAACAACTTTCTGCTTCTCATCTGCGTTAGCTGTATAGTGCCTTAGTTTCAGAAGTGAAAAGAGTTACTTATGCAGTTGGCTGAAAAGCTGAAGCCATGCCTACATTTATGTCATGTGAAATGATACATGCCGCGATTAGGAATTCAATTCCTTAGTTAGCAATAAGTTGCTGCTATCATCATAGCAGTTAGCCTAAGAATTACCACAAGTACCATTGTCTGTCACCAAATTAATCTGTAAAGTTTGGGGGAAAAAATGGCTATTTTTCAGCCCAGATATATATAAGCCTTAATTGTTTCACTACATAGAAGTAAATTAGTTATTCTTTCTTTTACATGTATACAGGTCTCATGGCGTGTGGGTGAAATGACATTTACTCAGTTAATCATAGCTTATATGATAAGTAATTATCATTCGTGCCATCCCAAGATCAGTGCAAATTAAGTATAAAGCGTATAATATTAGAGAGGGGGTCGAAGGGTCCGGACCCCCCTTTTACACAAAAAAGAAAAAAGCACACACACGCACGCACGCACGCACCCGCACGCACACACACACACACAACACTTCTCTTATATTGTCTCCATAGAAAAATATTGTTTAGCGCTAGATTTTCTGATAAAGATTTACTTATATATATGTAAATTCGTTATAAAAAGCTAGAAGTGGGCCAAAGAGGGGTCCGCAGGCGTCCGGGGGACGTGATCTGATAAATTTTTGCATTCTAGACATCAAAATTACTGCTCAGATGCTCTCAGGAATGCACCATTCTTTAAAAAAATCTTGGTGGAGGTCCCCAACCCCCAAATGGCTTGGCCGGCAGCTTTTTAAAAGCACCAGAAAAATGAGTACGGAAAAGTGCCTTTATTTCTTTCTTCCGGACACCCCCTTTTCAAAAATCCTGGATCGCCCCTGTATAAACCATGCTTGAAATTCAACTTTGGGTTTCGAATTGAAAAATAGAAAATGTGGTTTAAATGGAGTTTGATTGAATTAAATTTCAAGACGTAATTGAATAATTTTACAGCACCATCTACAGTTCCTATTGCATAACTGTTGGCTTTGGCAAAATAACACAGAAGAACCGTTTTATAATGTATCATTTATTAAATATATACATCATTTCCGAACTCTTGGCAGGAAGTAATGATAATCATTATTCAAATGAGCGAGCACATGGAAAATGGTTTGACATATTGATGGAAAACAGTTGAGAATAGGCACCATGTTTTTCTCAATATCTATTTTCATTTTTGTTATTGAAACATTTCTCTAAAGTGTTGGCGTCAGCCGGATTTCAGAGTTTCATGTTTGTTGGAGCTTCCTGCTGCTCTCTGACGTCAAGTTGTTGGGCAACATATGGCAAGCGCATACTAAACTTGCCAAGTGCTATTTGACATGCTCCCCGTGCTAAAGACCGCAAGCACTAGCTGTATAGTTACAGTGGCAGTGTATTTAGTTGCCACTTACTGTGACCAGTAATGTATACCAACACTCAAATACGGACATTCACACGTACATGACAACCCATGCTATGCTAGTAGTTGATAGAGAGCACTCCCAGTCTGTGTTATCACCCTGCTAAAAGCTGTTTAACGTGGCAGCCGTGTAAGTGTAGCTGTACTATAAGCGAAAATATTCTAGTGTATTGGTGGTATAGTGCTTTTTGCAAGGAAACATTCTGTTCAGTAAGCAATATTCAGGGATGGTAGTGGCCTAGAGGAACATATCGACATGTATGTATATCTTGTGTGGTTTTGTGCTCGTGTGGTAGCGGATACATATTTCACATTTATAAATGTGATAATCGAGAGGTTTATGATGTCAGTAGTTGGCAGGAATGTGAATTCTGAGCTCATTTAATCAATTAGTTACAGCTTGTGGGGTGATATAATCTACTGTATGGAATTTAAAATTGTGTGAAACACAGGAGCGGGTGTTAGGATATTAATAAGAGGAGCAGAGAGAGAGAGAGAGAGAGAGAGAGAGAGATGAGGGAAGAGAGAGACGAGAGAGAGAGAGAGAGAGAGAGAGAGAGAGAGAGAGGAGAGAGAGAGGAGAGAGAGAGAGAGAGAGAGAGAGAGAGAGAGAGAGAGAGAGAGAGAGAGAGAGAGAGGAGAGAGAGAGAGAGAGAGCGAGAAGAGAGAGAGAGAGAGAGAGAGAGAGAGAGAGAGAGAGTAGAGAGAGAAGAGAGAGAGAGAGAGAGAGAGAGAGAGAGACAGAAGAGAGAGAGAGAGAGAGAGAGAGAGAGAGAGAGAGAGAGAGAGAGAGAGAGAGATGAATGGGGTATAAAAATGAAAAAATGAACGTAGTGTACTTCCGAATCCTCATTTTCATCGTGGTTTATGTTTTTCAACAATTAGTTTACTAATTGCTTATTTATACTGCATTTCAGCATTTTTATGCCTATATTGAAGGGTTTGGGGTCCTTCTCTTTCTCCTGCTGGACTCACAGGCTTTGCTATGTTGTCCAGAATCTCAAATCCAGAGCAACAGAAGGAAAAAGTTGCATTCAGTGAAGAGTGTTGTATGTTATTATTTTATATTGTTCCATCTAACTATGAAACGAGCTATTTCATGTTGTATTTTAACGAGCACACTGGGTAGTTATAAAAATTAGCTCAGCAGTGTTTGCTTTGCGCACAATATGTGACACATACTTTTGGCCAATTCTGGTGGATCTTGGTGGCATTGTATTGATGATAGGTTCCCAGACAAGCGTCTAAAGTAATGGTGCATAGAAATAATGCGGTGTGTTGCATGTTTTAGTACAGACTAGAAAATGGACATAGACTTAAGTTAATAATGCGTCGGCAGCCTTATAATAAACTGTCAATTAATTCAGCAAAATTTGGCTTAAATAAAAAGAGATTATACCTTGTTAAAACTAATATATAGTATGAATGATTAGCTTCCAGATAAAGGTTCCAGGGTCAGCGCCTGCAGAAAAGTCACCTGTGTCACCAACTCCAGCAAAGATTCCAGGGTCGGCGCCTGCAGAAAAGTCACCTGTGTCACCAACTCCGGCAAAGATTCCAGGGTCGGCTCCTGCAGAAAAGTCACCTGTGTCACCAACTCCGGCAAAGATTCCAGGGTCGGCACCTGCAGAAAAGTCACCTGTGTCACCAACTCCGGCAAAGATTCCAGGGTCGGCGCCTGCAGAAAAGTCACCAGGCACCGACTTTGCGGACAAACCAAAGACACGTCTTCCGCAACTAAAAGTGAAAGTTCCAAAGGTATGCGTTGGTGTCTGCGTTTACACAGATGGTAGCATAGGGCTGTGCCAAATACTGAGCAACAGAAGTGACAGATGTCATTAGCAATTTGTGGCTATAAGCGGGTCAGAGTTTTCATCCAACAAGCCCCAAAACTCACCCCAGCATATGCGAAAGATGTTGTTCCTTAATGAATACCTGATATTATATATACTGATTTATTGTCCACTAAACTTTCTTATCAGTTAAAATTTATAAATATATTGATACTTCAATATAGTCACATATTCTATTTTAAGTAGTTCTAAGAATGTATGTACTTATTTGCAAGATATATCCTGATATAATGTTCTTAACATTTTTACAATAACATGTGTAGTAAACTGAGCATAATCAACCAAATCATTTAGGTAAAAAGCTTTATTGCTATTGGTCCGTGTATGATGTTGCAGACAATAGAGGAGCCAGTAGCAGGCACACCTGACATTGTACCAGTAAACATCAAGACTGCACACGGGAAAACATTTAAACGGAACTTCCTGCAATCTGACAAAATCCAGGTAAGTAACGTGTATACTAAGTACATACATACGTACACACAGACTGCGATCTTCAAATTATGATTTTTGATGACTTAACATTTATCTAACCATGCTAGCCATGTGTGAATACTGAAATACAGATTTAAACAAATTTAGCATCACATTTTGAGATTTTTAATATCAAGTACTTGTTTGTTTGATAACTTTAATTAGTGCTTCCTTTTCACTTAAGTTCAATAATTTAATAATCTAAAGACATTGATAATTGTTTTCTAGATTGAAAATAGGTACTTTAAACATTGACCATCATAGTTGAGCATCAATATGCCTTAAAAATGTTTAATATATTGTCAAACTATGGAAATATGTACCAGTCCAATCATACCCAATTGCAGCATGCTTAAATGAATGTGAAACCTAGATCTGGTAAGCGATAAAAGCATTGTTTAAACTTCAAATCACGTGCTCAGTGATATTGCCTGTTTCTAGGACATACTAGACTACATGCAGATGGAAGGCTATCACCAGATGGCGTTTACACTGTGTACTCCCTTCCCACGGAGGGACCTCTCGGATAAAGCAACGCAAACTCTCAAGGAGGCTGGATTCACTTCAAGTGTTCTACTAGTCATGGAGGAGCGAGATGAGATATAGTCGCTCCATCATAAGATCTACCTCCTTGGCTATTACAATCGGGTATTTGTTTGTTTACTCGCTATCCAACAGCTGGTATAATTGCTTTATGATATTAATTCCACATGAAAACCTGCAAGTATAACATTCCAGAGCTAGTCTTCAAAGTGTAACCAGTATAATCTAATGGTAACTAGGCCATAGACACTATAATTACAGCAGTTAACGACATATTCAATGTTATGAGCATGTTATTTAACATTTGAGGAATTGCTAGCACATTTTTTTGCAACAAGTTACCTTCTAGCTACTCTTTACGTGTAACCGGCATAGAGCCTGGTCAGGCTAGCACATTACCGTAATGTAGGAGTAGCACAGTTAAAATTGCAAACTGGAAATGTGGAACTCGAGGACAACTCTACCAGTTAGCATGTACAGAAGTCTTGGAAAAGTAATGAAAGTGAAACCAAAGAAATTGCTTAAGAATATTTTCAAAGTTAATGCTGTGTTGG
The DNA here is from genome assembly GCF_000485595.1 of Priapulus caudatus. Taxonomy (NCBI): domain Eukaryota; kingdom Metazoa; phylum Priapulida; class Priapulimorpha; order Priapulimorphida; family Priapulidae; genus Priapulus; species Priapulus caudatus. The sequence goes on from NW_014577574.1 coordinate 76,910, forward strand.
TGCTTGTTTGGTGCATATTTGTTCATTGGCAAATTGACAAATGCAGATGAGCTCAGTTAGAGATTTGTTTATATTTACTGAACTGTTTACGACATGATAACTATTTCATTATGTTATGACAATAAGCCCTTATTTATAGGTATGATTCCATATATTCTGCAGCTAATTATATATACATTGGTGTTTTTCTGACACGGCTTGCAAGTATATGTATGGATATATATATCAATATTAATTACACATTGCTGTAAAATGATAATACATTCCAAATAAGTTTGTTTAAACAAAGCTATTCTAGTCCCATCTAGCCAGTAGTGGTGTTTGGGTATTGTGTAAGATACAAAAAATGGTGATAAGTGAATGAATAATAGAAATAAAAATAAAAATTGGCTACATTAGTTGCAGCCATATTTTATGTAGTTAAGTTTGTTCTAATTTTTATTAACTTTTACCAAAAAACAGGTTGGATCATTTTTAGTTTGTTACTGTTGTTATAATATCCTACACATGATAGTCGTGTGGGGACTTTTATTTCAATTTATGGTTATTCTATTGATTTTAGTTCAGATTTATATGTTGGGACTGGTTGTATGATAGCTATAGATTGATAGCATGCGCCACGGCGAGGGGGAACAGGCAGTAAATATATAGATATGTGTATTTATATGATGGCAAAGGAAAAAGTCATGGTCTAGTGTGATATAATGTCTATAACCAAGTACTATAGATTGTACGTATGTGTGTAAATGCTATAGCCACCTGTTTCACCAGGCTTTATTATGGGGTGTAAGCAATAAACACGTTCTAGCTTATATATCATTGCTGAGCTTGTTTCTGTTCACATTTGTGGTGCTATTAACAATTTGGCTTTTAAGCTCAGTTGCGTAGTTAACCGCTTGTTTGGTGGGAGCACAGAGTCACGTTTGGTTTGCATTCTGTGCAGTGGGCCGTGGGTAGTTTGCCATTTCCATTCTACATAAAAGCCAACGTCTTATCGTAATATATAATATCCTAACGTCCTGTTATCTCCATCGGTCTGGGAGACTGGGAGGTGCAACTGCCACCCCCCTTTGCACACTCCACCCGCTAGCTATGATCTTGAAGCGATATGTTCATGACTCTGTCACAGTAACAATTGTATCATCGGGGTAAATGCTTACGCTTGCTTATATTATAGAAATGGACAATGCATATGTATGTATCCAGTGGTAAGCAAATGGATAATGGTAATACGTGACAATTGGCAGCATTACTTAATATGTCATTTAATAAATTCAATCGCAATGATTAAGCATGTACTGGTATTGGCTTTCATTGGTGCCGGTTTTCTTCCTAACCATTTGTTATATGTATATATATATATATATATATTATAGTATAGGTATATATATATATTATATATATACTAATAGGAATAATAATAATAGTAGATAATTACATAATAAATATCTATTATGTACTTTTGATATATATATATATATATATATGTATCAAGAATCACATACTTATGTCTTATCATGGAATCTTCAATGGCATATAGCATCTTACAGCATCTTGCAAGTATCATTGGCATGTCCGCATACGACATACTCGTAAGGTAACTTGTATTGTCATAGTATCTGGTTATGGTGTAATTGTTACATTTTATTTATTATATATTATAGTAAACAATCATTCCCAGATAGTATAGTTAAATACGTTCCAAAATAAAAACATACGGAAAGAGCATATGCAGTATACGAAATATATATATATTTGTTATATATATAGCTGTGAAAATAGCACGTTCTACTTGATGCAGAGCATGCCACGTGCCTTAAAATAATTATTAATACTACCCACTGAAAATCAATGTTACCCACTGAGCTATCCTGTCACTTTGTAAAAGTATTGTTTCTTCCTACCGTACAGATCTAAAATTGTAAAGACAAAAAAATCAAAAATGCGATTGTCTCACACACCAATAATTCACGTGAAATGTGAATTGTGTTAATAGGCAGGGAATAGGGTTTCTTATTCCCACCATTCGGAAGATGGCGTCATTTTCAAGAACCGCGCATATTTGTAAAAAAAACTACTCTATTTCCAGTAACCGTTTTTAAAGTCTGGTAGTGTAGTAACGCTCGTAGAGTCTATGTCCCCCAGGTTACTGCCGGAACGTACCCTGGGTACGGTCCGGTGTACCGGAACGTAGGCCTACCCTGGTAACTATCTGATATGGTTAGGGTTAGGCGTAGGCGACTCCCTAGACTCGTTAGTGGAGTAGGCGAGGTACGGTCCAGCATATTAGATAGTATCAGGGTACGTTCCGGCATAAACCGACCAGGCTCTCCGACTAGTTACACGGCGGAGGAGTTACACGGCTAGTTACGCCACGTAGTGTTAAGCGAGATGGGAACTTGTGGCTAGTTCCGGCAGTACCCTGGGTGACATAGACCCTCTCGATCAGCTGTAGTAACCCCTCCCCCGCTTCAGTAGACGTAAAATTCTGGTAAATTAGTAACAATGAGTCTAATTTTATTCCGAATCAGAGAAATTTTGCATTTTAATACGCATTCACTAATCGCTAACTGAGTAGCTTAGTAGAAGTTTAGTAAACGATAATGTTTGTCTGTATGCTGGAACGTGATACGGGCATTTTATATTATATAGAACATTATAATTATAATTATATTTATTATTATTATCATATTATTATTATTATTATCATTTATTAACATTATAATTATATAGAACATTATTCGTGTAGATCTATGTATATTATGATGATTGCTGCTTCTTTTCAGAAGATAGCCATCAATATCTAGGCCTATATCTATATCAATATCTGGTCTATATATATATATAGATAGATAGATACATACATACAGGTGGTGCAGACACGTTAAGGAATTAAGATCGATAGTTTCCGACAATAATATTATCAATATATATTATAGTATTATATTGTACTATTCAATTAAACTAGATGTAGCTGCTATATTAACTCGTAATATTAGCGGGCTAACGTTGTTAGAATAAGGCATATATATACATCTATAGGCTATATACATATATATATATATATATATATATATATATATATATATATATATATATATATTATATATACATATATCCAGCGCTTATAACTGATTACTCCCGATAGACGGCGGCGGCGGTGTTACATTTGACTACAATTTCGGAAACGTACGGAAACATAAATATATATATATATATCGCTAGGATTTATTTTAATAATATTCATATATTAATATTGATGCAGTTAGAAATCGGTGAGCGACCAGTCAAACACCGATAAACAATTAAATACCTACCGATTATAAATTAATTATAAATTGATCCAAAAACATGGCTAGCTCAGCGGCCTGCATGCTTATTCCGTAAATGAAACCGTCGGTAATTTAATTGGCCAGGATCGATTAGATTTTCACATTCCGATTATATTTATCACTGTAATTCGAAATCAAATACATATCGCGGCATCCGTCGGTGACGTCATCGTAGTCGTTGAAGACATCGTCAAGATTGACGTCGTCTGCCGCGTGGTGCACGCCCCCCAGCGTCGGTAAATAGCGGTGAGATGATACAGCCGACGACATCTGGCGGCGATCTATTGAATCACCCGCTGTCTGCATGTGCCGCGGCCAAGAGTCTGCCTTCGATAGTGTGCACGGAGTCCTAACGTCAAGGAGGGGCATCGCCGTGCTACAAACATCCGGTGATTCTTCCCTCCTATTCTCCAGCGCTGCCTTCAGCTCGTCTAAGACTGCCTTGCCCTCTACCGGCTGTCGTCCGTGCGTCGACACGTCTCTGTAGCTCTGCGATCGTAACGTCGTCGGCGCTCGTTCACAGTCGTTGCTATCGTCTGCTTCAAGATTGCGCTGACCTCGGGGTTCCTCTTCTCGCTCACCCCTGTACGTTTCCAGCAGGTTTCCATCTGAATGTCGTGTTTGTTTCAGTAACTGCTGTCGACGCCAGTTGTTAGAAGGGAAAGCCTGACAATATAGTACCGTCGAGGACAGCCGTTGTCCGTGGGCACGCGGGGATGAAGGTGGAGCGGGAATGTTTGCGCGTTTACCACTAGCTTGACTGTCTTGGTGCCCGACTGTGTTATGCGGGTCAGTCAGTTGCCAGTATTTACCGCTAGGCTGACGGTCAATGTGGTAGTCGGCGTTGTTTTCGGGGTTCGACAATTGGCAGTATTTACTTCTAGGTTTATTCTCGAAGTAATGGAGCGCGTTTAAATTGTATTCGCCAGAAGGATGCTGGTCTAGGTAACCAACCGTGTTTAGCTTGTATCCACCAGCAGGCTGCTGGTCTCGGTAACTGACTGTCTTTAGCTTGTATTTACCAGGAGTTTGCTGGTCTAGATAACTGACCGTGTTTAGCTTGTATCCACCCGCAGACTGCTGGTCTGGGTAATTGGCTCGACTGTGAAGGTCCGCGGTTTCTCTGCATTTGACACTTGTCTGATTTTCTAACCGACCGGCTGTGTCTTCGCCGTAGGCAGAATTCTCGTGTTTGCCACTAGGTTGACAGTCTAGGTAACCGGCCGTGTTGTGCAGATCAGCTAATGAACTCTCCTTCGTCAATAGCTCGCGCGCATCCAGCGCCACCCTGTCGGTACTCGCTGCTGTGGTAGCGCTAGGCTGCCTCCGAATGTTAATGCTAGTATTGCTTGCCGAATTACTCACACCGCCGGCGGAAGTATGACGAGCTCGAGACGCCGGTGCCGTGAGCTCGGCTTGAGACTCACGTGGCCAGCTGTCTGTTCTAACTACAGATGACGACCTGCGGCTGGAGCGTGGTGTGGCTGTCGCTGCTGCCGTCGGTGACGCTGACGCTGATCTCCTGTTGAGATGTAGCGGTGACGCTGACGCTGATCTCCTGTTGAGACGTATCGGTGACGGTGACGCTGATCTCCTGTTGAGATGTATTGGCGACGCAGACCGCGACGCTGAAGGGCGCGGCAGCTCTGAGATGCTGAATCGACGCTTCCTGTAGATTATGAATGAAGACCGCTTAGCGGGAAGCTTTGCACGTGCAGCTTTCATTTAAACTATTAAACTATGCAGTATTACACGCACACACACGCACACGCACGACACAACCACACTGCACGCACGCAGGCGCACGCACGCACGTGTGTGTGTGTGTGTGTGTGTGTGTGTGTGTGTGGTGTGTGTGTGTGTGTGTGTGTGTGTGTGTGTGTGTGTGTGTGTGTATATAAGTTTAAATTGAGGAAGTAGATAGGCAACGGTTTAGTACACACCTTGCGAAAACGAAATCCACTTCGCCGTGCACTGCCCGAAGTGTCATTATCACTTTGTTCGGCGCCTGTCCTATCACCGACCGCTCGTTTATCTACGTAGAAAATTAAGAGAATTAATAAAACTTTTATGATATCGCCGAGTATAAATTGTTAATATGTATTATATACTGATTCTTATACTGCACTTCGAGTGATGTGTGTGTGTGTGTGTGTGTGTGTGTGTGTGTGTGTGTGTGTGTGTGTGTGTGTGTGTGTGTGTGTGTGTGGTGTGTGTGTTGGGGGGAGTAAATACTAGCATTTCTCCTCAAAACCGCTCAGCTAACCTTAGATAAACGCGTGTTTCCACTGATCGAGCAGGGTATTGTCGGGCAAGAAGTCTTTTGTTCACTCACATTTGCTCACATTCGTGACCCGTGTCAAAATTAAGAAATGTTAGGTGTAGATACGGGCCATCTGCGGTTGTCTGCATTATATGCATTAGGGTCGCTGCATCAGGAATAGAACCCGAGTAATCGTAGTAACCCGAGTTCACTCATTCGAGCTAGCGACCACAAACGTCAACCCAAACCCGCTTTTTTCATGACAGGCGGTTTTCACTACAATCGAAGAGTGAAGGACAATGACTGTAAGCGAAATTTACAAATCTGAAACTAACCTGCACCAGCTGATCTCCGACCTTCAGACGACCTTCTTGGGCCGCCGGGCCGTCGGCTGCTATCTGCTTGACGAAGACTCCTTTCTTGCTGCCAGACACGACAAATCCGAAACTACCATCCACTGGTTTTGCTAATGAGATCAAGACGAACTGCTTCTGCAACACACAACCTCATAGAATGTCAGTTTCTTGTCATAAATAAGTTGACAATCTGTTTGTCTAATATTCCGTTTCCTATAAGTAAGGTTAGTTGATTGCGAGTTTTTATTTGTTGGTAACAGTTACACTGTTCAACATGACTTATTTAGTACAGCTTGACAAGAAGTAATGAATGCATTGGTTGGTTGCGTTTTTTTTCGATTCCTTTTTTTGTGTTTTTTTTTATATGATAATACACAATATTATATGACATATACGTACACACATGATTTCAAAACATAATATTTACCATAAGTAAACATGTGTAGCGAGCAGCCTAGCAACGCGGCTGTTCTACCGCCGGAACGCGTAAATTTCACTGCACATTGTATTGTTACTTCACCCGAATTTTTAATGCGTGAACACTGGAATTCCCTGCTCTGTGCACAGCGCGTTCACAGAACTAGCGCGTGCGGGGTATGTTAGTGATTTGTAGAGTTTTCGAAGGATATTGCCATGTTCCGGCAATGTGTATGCCAATTATTTGCGCACGGTCGTGCATGCGTGTGCGTTGTATTATTTAGGATAACACACGCGCATGACGTTGACTAGTGGAGCTGCCACGAAGACATTAACCGCATATGACTTGTGTGAGAGTTGCGTCGGCGCGTTGTCACCCGTCGGTAGGCCTGTTGCCGCTGCCAGCGACTGACGAACGACACGGAGACATATATAGAGTAGAGGAGAGCCGCCTATTGGTCGGCCGGCGACACCCGTCAGGTAGGTTTGCGGTCTTTTTATGGAAATATGCGTCACCGACGGTAGGCCTAATCGACGGTAAGTTTGTACGGCGGTAACAATAGACACGCAAGTTACTGTGGCGATACTCGCTCGTCGATGGAGCGAACTCACTGGATGATAATCCTAATAATGTTGTCGATCGCTGCGACGAAAATTGCCTCGCGTGTCCGTAGCCTTTACTGCATGCGTGCTAAAATTACGAAACCAAATTTGCTATACAACACTAGCATGGCGTACCTTGAGTACTGCACTGCGTAGCTCACTATCGGAATCCGCGGTTTCTCTGCTCTGTGTCGACAAGCCAAGATCTCTTGACCATCGTTGCAGGCCGTCGGTCGAACCACACCCTGGTTTAGCAAATGATAAGAAATTAACACAAATAAAAGCGTGCAGTTTCAAATAATATGACAACGCGTTGAATATAAAACAAATTCTTTGAATATTCTAATAACGATACTGCGATTTTTATGAACACGGGATGTTTATATACCTAATTTAATCCACGATTCTTTGTTGCGAAGTTTTTCATTACTTCCATACTAAAACTTAATTATATTCGATAATATAATATAATATAATAATATAATATAATATAAATACGTAAAAAACGATAACAACAGCAACACGGTAATGGTGAGAAGCGTCATCACCTGGCTTCTCTGATTTTGTCCTCGCAGGTAATTTTCGTGTGGATACTTTCAGAGGTCGTCGCGAGAAGGCGCGCAGTTTCTCCGTCATGATGCGTTTCTTGCGAGACCTCGTGTTACTGTCCATGTCACTGTCGTCAAGGGACGCCTCGCAGTCCTCACACGAGAGCCTACCCTGTTAAGACAAAGACAGTCTGTGCTGTAATTACACTATGCTACATGCATCGATTCGTTTTGTCACGAGAAAGCAATAACGTAAGATACTTCATTCTTGAAAAATTGCTTCATGCAACAAACTAAAATTATTTCACGCAGTGAGCGTACCTTGGGAATATCGAGAGAAGTGAGACTGCCCACGGTGTCGGCGTGTCGTCGGAGACGAAGTGTGACGACTGTCGGCGCCCATCGCAGAATGCGCACCACCTCATTGTAGGCAAGCCCTGTCGTCTTTATACCATTCACCTTTAATATCACAAGATAATCTAATACATATTTGTGTCTGTTTGTTTGTCTGTTCTCAGTGCCAATCAATATAGAGCACTCTGGAAATGTCCAAGGACGTTCAGTAGGGGTAACTTTTGATTCGGAATGTCATGGGCATATTGGATTTGATCTCCGAGGTCATATAAGCACACACAAAATAACGAAAAAATGGAAAAAATAAAACGGGCTCCTGCAGCAGCATTTAATAAACGGGCCCCTGCGGAAACAGGATTCAAGTCAAAACAGTCTAAACAGGATTCAGCTTGCACTGACTTTCTTTATTGTTACTAAAGATACGGTAGATAAATAAATAGATAGATAGATAGATAGATGAATAGATAGATATAGTGGCGTATTTAGGGGGGAGCAAAGGGAGCCATGCCCCCCCCCCCTGTTGATCCGAAAGTAAAAAAAAGAATTGTTCTACTAAAAAGAGAATTGTCGTAGTCAGAATGAAGGCTGTACATGTACTCAAAAGTACCTCAAATACTATCTCCTGCGATCTACATTTACAAAATTTTCTGGGAGAGGACCCCCATAATCCCCGCCTGTTTTTCACCCCCTTCTTGTAAACCTAGATCCGCATATCTTGGCAGCAGAGAACAACGAACAAAAGTGTCGCCTTCTCGCAAGGCGCCCAAAACAAAGATTGCAGAGCTGAGAGGTGTGGAGAGGGAGGCGGAGGAACCATTAAAATATAAAGTCATCCACTATTTTGCGCAGTTCGCTGTTTTGCCCCCCCCCTGTTGAAAAATCCTGGCTACGCCACTGGAAAAATAGATAGATAGATAGATAGATAGATAGATATATATTTATCTATCTATCTATCTATCTATCTATCTATCTATCTATCTATCT
>NW_014577574.1:87526-89833 GCF_000485595.1 Priapulus caudatus
CACACACACACACACACACACGCACATATATATATATATAATATATATGTAGTATATCGGTTGTGAACCCGGGGAGTTTTTCCGGTTGGTTGACTGTACTATTTTCCTTGAGCAGCTGTACGAAACGCTACATGATTGGGTCTACAATAATTAGGACGCAATTATTACCCAATTAGGCGCATAGCGAAGGTGAATGACATTCACCTCAATACTGACGCGTTAAATCTCCCAGTATTGCAGTTGTGAGGCAATTGCGTTCGTATAGTTAAATGCGGAAGGTTAGCGCATTAATTAGCTACAACAGTTGATGCCACCAATCGTCACGCATTTATTAGTAAACAAATATATACACGAAATAGCTGGAGCATCACGTGGCTTTGCACTTGCCCATCACGTCGCAATATATTGCTGATAGATGCGTATTACAGGATATTTATGGTGAAAACGGTCACCGAATATTTTGATCACGCCTTGTATAGATGAGATACGCCTGTATAGTTACCTCCGAAATGACGTCGCCTCGCCGTAACCGACCATCTGAAGCAGCCGGGTTATCATACACATTACGGATGACGCAGACATTTTCCCCTTCTCCGATAGTTACGGTAAATCCGAGACTGTTGTCCTCTTTTAGCAAAGAAACCTCGTAGTCCTAGTGTACGCGAGACGAGATCAAATAACGTTTTTACGTTGTTCTGGTATATACCGAGCAAATTGAATTACACACATTAGATATAATAACTGATAACATACATAATGCCTGCTGCCGTATAGCTGGCTAATACTTACTTACTGTTAATAGCACACCAGAAATTTGTAAAGAACTAGACGAAAAGAACAAGACTATAGACTTATATCACGCGAAGCGATAGATTGTTGAAGTTACCGTGGAAATGACCATTATAAGATTATATTTGTTTGGCTCCGATGGAAACAAACTCTGGGGAGAAAAACTGACAAAGCACTTACTGACTTGTTTCTAGAATAATCGTGAAAAATATACGTTGCTTAGAATTCCAACAACAATAATTGTAATCACTATATTAGCTGTTATATAAACACCACCAAATCCCATGAGAGCTATTGTGCAATGCATTTGATATTAAAGCAATACTTCATAAGAAGTAAAGCATTTGTAAGCAGAAAAGGGCAATATTAAAATAAAAGGGAGGCACATATTGTATTGGTTATGCAATTATGAGCGTTTACGTGAAATTGCCAAAAACCTACTAGTTTGTGCAAACGCAAAATTCATAAACCTGGTATTATTTGCACTTGATAACGGTAAGGCAGCCATCGTTCGAGGTGTATAATCTAGTTTGGACGACGGTCGCATTTACACGTGCTTTTTTTCTGTTTAGACAACGGTGTGAAGTCAACTTGAATTCGAGCAAGCTGGTAAGAATACCCACGAACCAACTTACCAAGTGTGCGGCGGACATTTCTTCGCAATCTGTTGAGTGCTGTCTCGGGATGGTCTGCCGGTGTTTCCTGTCATCCTCTGCACAGGTAGCACTCATATGGACAGCAGTCGAATTCGCTTGTATCATGTCGTTATCACTCGACTGGCTTCTACCACCAGCGTGTATCCAGTTAGGCGAAGGGCTTCTGGTAGAACCTCCGCTGATACTCATAGGATCGCCTCGTATAGAGCGCTCGTGACTACTGTTGTATCGTATAGGACTTTCCCGGCTAGTGTTATGTCGTCCAGGGCTCTCATGTGTGTTATCGTATCTTACAGGACTCTCGTGTGTGTTATTGTAGCTTGCAAGACTCTCGTGTGTGTTATTGTATCGTACAGGACTCTCGTGTGTGTTATTGTATTGTACAGGACTCTCGTGTGTGTTATTGTAGCTTACAGGACTCTCGTGTGTGTTATTGTAGCTTACAGGACTCTCGTGTGTGTTATTGTAGGTTTATTTTAAATACTTCCAAGCCAAGACTAACTCTGTGCACGGCGGCGTTTTTCTTTTTATAATAGATATATATAAAAATATATATATATATATATATATATATATATTTTTATATAGCATATATTTTCCTATCTAAACTACCAAATTCTAGAATCCATACCCATCAAAATAGGCTATTTGTGGTTCAAATCAGAATTTTTTTTCCGGGGGTGCAAGCCCGCGAGGCCCCCCCCCCCCAGCAAGGCTGTCGCCGCCTTCGCCGCTCGCCCTACCGTCTGTGCCGCCGAAAACAGTTACCTGCTATTCATTTCAAATTACCTTGCTTTGTCAAAAGTTAACAAGAACGCCTGATATATATATATATATATATATAATATATACTTCTAAGAGC
>NW_014577574.1:91512-95022 GCF_000485595.1 Priapulus caudatus
AGGGCGCTCTCGTCTGTGTTATTCGTATCGCTACAGGACTCTCGTGATGTGTGTATTGTATCTGTACAGGGCGCTCTCGTCTGTGTTATTGATATTGTACAGGACTCTCGTGTGTGTTATCGTAATCTTACAGAAGCTGTCACAGACGAGCGACTCTCCGTCCGATGCAGGTGTTGTCGTCTACTGTCCTTGCTTAGTGTCGTGCGATGTCGTGCTGTCCTCGTCGGACGGGGACCGCGTAATAATGTCAAGCCGAATGACGTCACTGACCCGAAGCAAATTTAATGACACCGCTGCGAAAGCAACAAATCGCTTAATAGATGGGTTTATCGCAGGATCACAGTAGCACAACTGATATAAGCTGATATAGCCCATTAAACGTTTTCAGTAATGTAAGGATATATTCAAACAGTATCCAATTGAATAGAATAGGTTCGCGTAATACCTGTCGTATCTCGATTCCATCCTCGTTCTCCTTTCTCTGTATGCTAAATCCAAAACCAACTGTCGCCTTACTGAGCACGACTTCAAATCTCTTCCCTGGCGTAATAACGGCTTTGTAAGAACAACGCTGGTTTAGGAGATCGCAAACAGTTTCCCAGCGTTAGCCTGCGCAACTACTGTGTCTAATGCACGAGAATAGGTTATATAGCAAATCAGATCATAGCAGATTATATAGCAGATCATCGTAAATCATTGGATTAATATATTTTTGTGATTGTGCGCAGAATCACAGATTCTTAATGTAATGATGATGTTCATATATATATATATATATATATATTTATATATATGCAATATATATATATGTATATATTGCATATAATAGTATACTTATCACACGTGTGCACGCACGCACGCGAAAAGGCACGCACGCACGCCTATGCAAGCGCAAACACGACACATAAACCATGAGTTCATAATAGGCCAATACCCTTCGAATAAATATTTACTAAAGCCTTTGTATGTTCGGCTCGAAAGTACTGTTTGTGTGCGAAACACGACGCGCTGTGTGCACAACGCAATGCGCTCTCACGTTTAGCCCTTCCGAGCGGATTTCCGTTCGTGTGGCGATGCAGTAGCATCCGGACGGTGTGTCCAGCTCCGTTCAATGTCCGCACGACGGCCCTGTGGTCAGCTCCGGCGACGTTCACACCGTCCACTTCGATGAGTTTGTCGCCTGAGGAATATACCGACGACACAAGAAACGACGTCAGCTAGAGCGAACGGTTGTAGGCCTACTCTCTCCTTGCGCAGATAACAAACACTTCTATGTACGTCCGTTTCTGCGCCATAGATATCTTATCATAAAATCATAAAAGTTAAAATCACGTTTCAAGTTATATATTGCCAGCAATGTTTTTTTAAAGGTGCATGAGGAAAATGTAGTTGTGTAATCGCTCAAGACGCCGCAAATTGTCCATGGTTAGCACCTTTGCTGCTCATAGTAAGATTAGTCAGTCGGCTGTTAACAATTAACAACGCCAACACTATTTTTAATAACACTAAACAAACTTTATCTAGTAAGAATTGGATGATATAGTTAGCGTTCTTAGCGCTTGCTTTCTCGTATTTCTTTTGTAAATATATTCCACACAAAAAGGTCGTATATTTTATTTGGGTTATTTTAATTAACTGGACTAATTACTGGTAAATTACTGGACTAAAAATAATTTGTGCTTGTTATGAATACGATGTCCGGCATACTACAGTAGTACCACTGTACCAAAGTGCGGAGTGCATATACGTAATTTTCATAACTGGGCAAAAATGAATGACCAAAATCTTACATATTTTTACTGTACGTGACTAACCTATGTAAGACTATTTTATCAAGCTCAATAAATTATTTCGTGTGGAAAGCATATACTTACTGCTTATACTTACTGCTTATTGCAAAAACATTTTTAGATTTACGCGAATGTGCGTGTGTGCGCGCGCGTAAGTGCGTTCGTGTGTGTGTGTGTGTGTGATGCCTCTCCCTCTCTTTCTCTGTCTCCCTCGCTCCCGGCCTCTCTCTCGGTCGCTTACTTTCTTTCCCTGCTTCTATTCCGTGCGCTATCATTCCACCAGTCTCTGTCACCTCTTAAGTGACAAACTGATTCGCAGACAGAAGCATGGATGGCACGTTAGCAAGACGATCTTGCTGACGATGCGATTCGTGCGCCATTTTAATTCAGCCATTTCGCTCACCACTCGCCATACGCCCACCAACCCCCATTCGCGCTCCTCATACGCGCGGATTTCGTTAGTGATTCACTTCACTATAGCTATAGCAGCATTAGATGAAGCATAGAGTATTGCGTACACACACCGGGGCATCAAGCTCTCACCCATACGTACAGCGTGGCTGAATCCTCGCAGCCTCTGTCTATTCACTGCAAGAAGCTCGTCGCCTGGCTGCAGCTGCATGCATCTGTCAGCCGGAGTACCGGGGAACACCTGTCGCGCGTTAAACAGAAAACAACAACACGGAAAAAAATAAATCTTGCCACGAGCCATTAGCATTTGATGGTAACAGCATGCCCGTGTAGCTCAACACCAGCCGCCTGCTCGCATAGAGTATCCATTGCCGCCGAGCAAGTCGCGCTAATGCTGACGACTACGAGTTTCGGTGACTGAATCCATCACTCGTTCAGAGTCAACGACGGCATTCGTGCGAAATTAACCGACGGCAGACCGTGACTTCTGAAACCACTCTCGGCTTCGGCCAAGAAAGCGTCGAGCATAAAATTCGAGTTGACGTCTATGTGTCTAAACAGAGCTCGCGGAGACTTCTATGCGGTGTGTAATGTACTAAAGGTCAGTGTATATACCCGCTGCATCTACACCCCTTCCCCACTTCTCCACCACCGACAGCTGCAGGACGTTGGCATCATGCGAAGCATGAACGAAGCATAAACGACTAGGGTTGGTTAGTGGTTGCTCTAGGCCGCTGAACATATGAGATGGAAATTCATTCGAATCACCACATTTTATTGTGCACTAAATGTTATGCGATACTTGCCTCAAAACAAACTCATATATATATAATATATTCGAGTTTGTTCGAGAGGGGGAGATTCTTTTTTACTAAGGCAATATAATTATACCTTACACTATTAACTTACACAAACATGCAACCTTAATACACACACAATCAGCAAACAGTATGCGCCGTCTATCGTTTGGTACGCATCAATAAGATAATTATATTACTAATCTATGGCTATATATAAGAATCTCTTCATTTTTCTAACTGACATTGAGCACCTTTGAAGGCTATTGACCAACGCAACGCCGACACAGCCATGCACGCAGCGCGACGCACGCAGCGCACAGCACACACACACAAACATTTAGCTTATAATAAATATATTGCTCAAGACCACTTGAGGTGTGTGTGTGTGTGTGTGTTGTGTGTGTGGTGTGTGTGTGTGTGAAGTGTTTTAGTGTGTGTGGTGTGTGTGGTGTGTGTGTGTGATGTGTTGTGTGTGTGTGTGTGTTGTGGTGGTGTGTGTGTGTGTGTGT
>NW_014577574.1:97045-102045 GCF_000485595.1 Priapulus caudatus
AAGATTATATTAATATATTAATATATGATGCCTTAGTAAAAAGAATTCTCCCCTCTATTTCTTTTCTTTCTCCCCCCTCCTCTCTCTCTCTCTCTCTCTCTCTCTCTCTCTCTCTCTCTATTATATATATATATATATACCAGGGTTTTGTAATAGCCGGTAACCGGTTATGTGTGTGTGTGTGTGTGTGTGTGTGTGTGTGTGTGTGTGTGTGTGTGTGTGTGTGTGTGTGTGTGTGTGTGTGTGTGTGTGTGTGTGTGTGTGTGTGTGTGTGTGTGTGTGTGTGTGCGCGCGCGCGTGTGCGTGTGTCAGACATCAAAAATAGCTCTACCAAAATATATGAGCTACGCAACTCTATTTAAATTACGCGTGAATCATATGGATGAGGAAGGTGACGACCGTGTTTTTAGAGCCGATAAATTTGTTGAAAGTGTACTGTATGAAAACGTGTTGCTATTTTCATCATTTCACCACACATGCAGGCTGTAACAGAATGTAGTATTTGCAGTTAAAACGCGCCGTGTGTTCCCAACGAGTTACTTAATGTTTAATGTCCCCCTATAACCACGCAACTTGTGCGTGAAATAAACTATATATATATATAATTATATATATATATATATATATATATATATATATAGTTCGATAAAAAGACTCTTTTCCAACAAGAAGTCAATGGGTGTAGTTTTTACATGTTGACGTGGACGGACTCATTTGTTTTTGCAAAATACGTTTGTCATGATTACTGTGTTCATTTCCATTCATCATTATGAAATGAATCATACTATATGATGCAAATTGAACGGTATATTTAATTGAATTTAACGTTATGCTTAATTCGATAAAAGAATGACGTTTGTTTCACGTTTAGGTAAGCACATTAAATGTATCATGTCCTTGCATCGTTTGGCATTACGCAATATTATAAACAGGCAAGCGTAAATTTCGCTAAAAACGACTGCGACGTTTGTCGTAGTGCAAAAGTCGAGAAATTATGGCGATATATAGTGTGCTTGGACCGTTCGTATGCTGCTGTTGGGAAATTGCTAAATGTAAAGCAAACAAGCGAACTCGCTGAGTGCTGACGCTCACGAGGTTTATGACTCGTGTAAACATAAACAGTTGTGTAGCGCGTACGCAAATAATTTCAACATTGGCGAAAAGCCCCAACGTTACACTTTGTTTTAAGTGCAAGTGGTTTTGACACACAAGGTGTGAATGACGAAATCGTCTGGATGTATTTCTACCACCTAAACTGACCCTCTATAAATTATATATATCATTTAACCTACCGTATGATATTGTTCAAACTGCCGTCATAGAGTTAAATATCAATGTGTATAATTTGTGACATTCATATAGCGTTTTTTATTTTTGGCACGATGAAATAAAAATGTCAGTGTCCAATTGCTTTGCTAGCACTTCACCATAAAAATATTCCTTTAAACTGTTCTGTAGCGTATTTATCAGATGAACCATATTCTTTAGGGCAGATGTTTTTACGTTTACGTAGACTTTGCTCACATGAATCTGCTTAAAAACGCGAAGACAGCGCCGTTACGCTCTCTCACGCTACGTAATCCCACGCTTCCATACTCTCCCAGGTATCATCCGTTATAACCGCGGTTCATTTTGCTCGAACGATTTCGAAAATAGTCTCAAGGATCAAGAAAGTATGTATAGGACCATTACCTGTCTATTAACATCGGTGGCTCTAGGTCGGGTGAGAGCCGCGGTGTGTGCTGTCCCATGTCGCTGTGCACCGCGGTAGTGTCATCCAGCGATGGTGGGTCAGTCGTGACATTACCGAGCAGCTCTTGACAGCTCGACACGGAGATGAGCTCGGCACTACTCGTCATGCATGCGGCCGAATAGTCGTCTTCGGTCGTCGGCAGCAGGTGGCACTCGAACGACGTGCTGCTTCCTTCCGTCGCCATCGCGTCGCTGACGACGACCTGACGTTTTCCGACGCGCCGCTCTCCGTCGTCGCTCGACTCTCTGTCGTCACCGCTGCTGTGCTTCGTCGCCGAGCAGGGGCTCTGCGGTCGGTACGGGTGCCGCTGGATGGGAATCGCGCTCGACGTGACGAGACAGTCTCGCACGGGCTCCGAGAACGAGACGGTGCTTTTAACCGCGCGCCGGTCGACTCTAGCGGTCAGCAAATCCGGTTGACGTCGCTGTGCCGACGCGCCGGCATCCTGTCTTGCGTCGAGGACGTCGGTAGAGTCGCCGTCGTATCGCGACTGGGCGACAACGCTGGGGGCGCATGGGGGCGCCGCGAGCGAGCCGACGCGTCGAGGTGGCGCTGGAGCTGGAGAGCCCATGCGTGGTCGCCGGCTAGCGTGACTTGTCGTCGGCGTCGTCGTCAGGAGTCGCAGCGAGTTGGTCGTCGGGTCCCTGCAGCACGCGAGTCGGCCGTCGTCGGGCGTGATACAGTTAAAGTTGGTCGTCGGGATGGCGCTGCCTGCCGACCGTCTGTCGTCGTCGCCTTCCATCTGAGAATCCGTCGCGTAGAATCTTTTCCGAAACGTCTGCCCGTGCACGGCGGAGTACTTTCCCGTCAGCATGTCCGCGTGATCGCTGGCTAGCGGCGAGTAAGGGTAGACTACTGTCGGCGAGCTGCGTGCATTCGTCAACCGACTTGCCGTGACGCCGAACGACGTAAACTCACCATCTTCGGTCGGCAACGGCGGGAAACTTTGCTGCCGGCGTATGTCGTACTGTGCTCGTTCGTTCTTCATCGACGACGAAGTGTAGGTGTCGCTGCAGCTGCCTTGCATACTCGGATCGAGCGAGTCGAGAACGTCGGACACGTAGTTGAGATAGTCGAGAGCTTCGTGGAAGATCTCGTCGGCGTCCCTCTGGCGGTGCTCACCGGTACTACCCTCACTCGACGTCTCTCTCAGAATTACCTCCGTGTCAAGGTCGACGCAGCTCACCAGCTGCATCGAGATGTCGGCGCTCTCGGCCGTCTCGTAATCGCGACGGTGGCGCCGCGAACCCGAACTGACGTCGTCGCTCCTGTGCTTTCCGTGAGCGGTCGGCGCGCGCTGCCCGTCGGCTGACGACTGACGCGCGTGACGGCCGTGTGTGATGGCGGGCAGCAACGACCCTGTGCTAGGCGTTCTCGACGAAGATGCGTTCGTCGGAGGCACGGTCGCGTGCTCGTTGTCATGGTTTCGGCAGACGACGAGCCGAATCTCGCTGCTGCAGCGCATCAGCATGACGACCGACTCCTGGCTGAGGTCTTTAGTCGCGTGTCCGTTGACGGAGAGGATGCAGTCGCCTGAAACCGCAACGGTCTACTCTAAACCAGCATGTCATGCTGTGTGATATTCTAACATCTAGAAAGAACTGCGTGCACAGTCTCTCAATCACACCTTCTCCTCCTCCCCCTCCACCTGCTCCCTCCCCTCTTCCACTTTCTCCACCTTCTCTTTTCCTCCACGACCTCCACCTTCTCTTCCTCCTCTTCACCATCGTTCTTCTTCTCCTTTTGTTTTATCCTTCAACTTCTTCTCCACCTTTCTCATTCATTATCCCACGCTCGCTACTTCGTGCCTCTTCCCTGACCCTGTCTCTCTTGTATTTTTTTCTGAATCTGTCTCTCCCTCTTTCTCTCTCTCCCTCTTTCAATCGTGTTCCCTTTCTCTTCCCCTGTTCTTTATACCGCCACTCTCACTCTCCATTTCTCTGTCTGTTTTTTATATATTTTATTTAATTTCTTCCATACTTCGTTATCTCGTTCCCCTTGTATGTAAATGTATCTATCTAATCACTGTAGGTCATTATATTTATATATATATATATATATATATATATATATATATATATATATATATATATATATACAATATATATATATATGTATATATTGCATATAATAGTATACTTATCACACGTGTGCACGCACGCACGCGAAAAGGCACGCACGCACGCCTATGCAAGCGCCAAACACTAACATAAACCATGAGTTCATTAACTAGGCGGGGCAGGGCCAATTTACCCTTCGAATAAATATTTACTTAAAAGCCTTTGTATGCTTCGGCTCGAAGTACTGTTTGTGCTGGCGAACACCGACGCGCTGTGTGCACAACGGGCAATGCGCTTCTCACGATCTTAGCCTTCCGAGCGGTCATTTTCCGGTTTCCGTGTGGCGAATTGCAGTTAGCATCACGCGACGCGTGTGCGTCCAGCTCCGATTCAAATGTCGCACGACGCGCCCTTGTGCCCGCTCAGCTTCCGGGCGGACGTTTCACACAGTCGCACTGTCGATGCAGTTTGCTGCTGAGGGAAGTATACCGATCGACACAAAGAAAACGCGTCAGGCTAGAGCCGAACGCGTTGTAGGCCCCCCCATACTCTCTGCTTGCGCAGATTAACGAAACACTTCTACTGTACGTCCGTTTCCTGCGCATAGATATCTTATCATAAGTAAAATCACGTGTTCAAGCTATTATATATTGCCAGCAATTGTTTTTTTTAAAGGTGCATGAGGAAAATGTAGTTGTGTAATCGCTCAAGACGCCGCAATTTTCCATGGTTATGCACTTGCTGCTCATAAGTTAGATTAAGTCAGTCGGCTGTTAACAATATAACAACACCAACACTATTTTTAATAACACTAAAAACACACTTTTATCTAGTAAAGAGATTTAGATGATATTAGCTTAGCGTTCTTTAGCGCGTTGCTTTTTCTCGTATTTCTTTTTTGTAAGATATATTCCTCACAAGAAAGGGCATCGTAATATTTTATGTTGGGTTATTTTAATTAACTGCGACTTAATTAACTGGTAAATTACTGGGACGTGAAAAATAATTTATGCCTTGTTATGATTACGATGTCCGGATTTATTTTACTTTATTTCTAATACAGTCAATTAAGACATAGCTACAAAGTGGCGGGGTGCATATTTACGGTAATTTTCATGAACTGGGCAAAAATGAATGACCAAAATCTTACATATTGTTTCACTGTACGTTAAACTAACTATTAGACT
>NW_014577574.1:107045-110461 GCF_000485595.1 Priapulus caudatus
TCGATCGAGACAACTGGCGATATACAGGCCAGCTTGCTCGGCGGCTAGTGAAACATAGTTCCAATTTGTCGCAAAAGAAGTAAATAATTATAATACGTTATCTGTACTACTGTTGCATCCAGATGAGATTCAAGTAATTTAACATAAATGTTAAACAGGCATTCTAATAAAAAAAAATACGCAAACGCGCAAAATGAAAATGACGCAATTTAACAATTCCCATGTTTAACAAATTCGAGAACTGAAATAGCAGTTTATTTAGGCAATGACAGATAGAAGGCACTATACAAGGAGACCAAAATGGCAGCCGTAATATGTCCTAATAGTGCTACAATTGTTGTGGGAAAATAGAACTGCGGTGTATATTCCTTACGCCTTTCATCTCTCTTTACGCGTAATTGCTGCCATTTACTTAAGATTTTGCCGTTCCGTTCAATGTAAATATTCTGTCGCGGCTCACGACAATTTTACGGCGTATAAATGAATTATTACCCGTTCACTTAACACCCGGATCTTTTACTAATTTAACAACGTTTAATTAGGTAGGAGTTGAGAGTATATTTTCTGTTCTGTTGGTATAAGTTCTGTTTGTAAAGTTTTTATGTTACAGATGGTTTTGTACAAATATATTTTTCATAGAAATGGTTGCATAATTAAACTTAAATGTAGCTGCGCGAAGGACTTGAGACATGTCATCATACATATACTTGTAAAAATATCAAAGTTAATTATATTGAACTCTTTGTTATCGGGGGATAGTTCTTTTTTTATATAAGTACGAGTTTACTGTTTGCGCGAACTGTAATATATGCGATTGTGAAATATTGAAATAAAAAATAAGATCCAAAACTCATTATTCAATTTACTTGATACTTTTCAATGTAAGAATACAATTCCATAGTAGCACGAGCACTCCAAATCTCATTACTCTAGGTAAGAAACGGTGGTCTGAGTGAACTAGTATACTTAACTAGTTGAGTATACTTAAAAGTTACGCTATGACTGCTTAATTACTACTAACGTTTTTATTACTATTTTACACAAGTTTGGATGCCAAGAGTTCCACCACAGTACACATGCGCTATTTGTCGCACAGGAAAATCGGAGCAAATATTTTCGTGAATAGTGCACTATTTTAAAGGAAATTTTGGCAATCGTCGATAGTTCACTGAATCACTCGTGCGTTTTCTGAGACGATGATGAGCGCCGTCGTTAACAGCCGTCACTGCAGTAAGTCTGCTAACGTATAATATCTCTAATGAATATAAAAAAACATTGTCTCAGAGGGATACAGAACAAATAACAAAATCTACCCATTTCATATTGAACGTAGATGATAAAGAACGACCATGGCTTTAGGTAAAAGCAATGTTCTGTTCTAGAGTTTGCTATCTGCAGTTTATATATAAGCAACTTATATAACAGTTTATATTTTTCGTCAATATTAACATTATAATATTATCATTTTGTATTTTGTATTCGCATTTTGTAGACATCGTTCATTTTAATATAACTCTCATCGTTATCTATAGCTAGCATGATTTCCCCTGCCGATTTTAGGAGCGTAAGATCGGCCGAAAAAACGTATCTTGTTGACATGGCAACGGCGATGCAGCGAGAGCGGCGTCATTCCTATGCACATTGTGTATGGTAAGAATTGTAGCGCGATGCTGAGACCATAGTATATGCCACAGTTTAAAACGGATTGTACCCATTCACATCTTTCCAGGGTTGCCCTGTCCATTTTTACCGCCGCGTAAGTTTGGCCGAAAAAAACTTATCCTGATGGCAACCGCGCCAAGCGACGCCGTGCCACGCATCTCTTATGCGCATTAGAATAGGGAAGGGATTGTGGTAGGATGCTGCAGCAAAGTAAATATTTCTATGGCGGATTTTACCATGCACATATCTCCAGGCCACAACGCCTGCCTTATTTTGTAGCTGTTGTGGAACACTAGAGGCGCTGCCCTATGTAGCAGTCCTGAATAAGCATCAAGCTGAAGTGCAGACTGCAGGCAACCAGAAATCCACATCCAAGGGTGGCTTAGCCACCTCGTCCCCGCCGGTGGCCTCCAGCCGCCGCCCGTCAGCTCACTCCAAGAATAACCTTCCGCGACCGAAAATAGTTCTTTTGTTTACGTATTTTAGTAATGCTAAAACAGTTACCATGGTAATAGCAAATTGTATTACCATAGGCATAGATATTAGCATTAAATAGGAAAAAACAAGACTAAGCGCCAGTGCAGCACTGCGTAAGTTATTAGTAGCACGTTATAGGTGTTGCGCGGCGTTAATTTGTATGACGGGGGCCTAAGGCCACCTATATAGAATTGTAATAATAAGTGTGTGATGGGGCACCAAGGCCACATATATAGTATTTGTATGACTGGCGCTAAGCTATATAAGGCCACCTATATAGAATTGTAATAATAGAATAGTGTATGATGGGGCCCAAGGCACATATAGTATTTGTATGACGGGGCCTACGACACCTATATAGTATTGTAATAATAGTGTTATGCTGGGGCGCCCAAGGCACATAATATAGTATTTGTATGACTGGGGCCTAAGCTATATAAGGCACCCTATTTAGAATTGTAATAAAGCATAGTGTATGATGGGGCCCAAGGCCACATATAGTATTTGTACGTGAACGGGGCTAAGCACCTATATAGAATTGTAATAATAGTAATAATGGGGGTCCAAGGCCACATATATAGGTATTTGTATGACGGCGGCGTAAGGCCACCTATATAGTATGTTAATAATAGAATAGTGTATGATGGGGGCCCAAGGCTACATATATAGTAGTTGTATATAACGGGAGCCTAAGGCCCAGCTATATAAAAGTTGTAATAATAGTGTATGCTGGGGGCCCAAGGCGCACATATATGAGTTTGTATGACGGAGCCTAAGGCCACCTATATAGTATTGTAATAGTAGAATAGTGTACGATGGGGGCCGCACGGCCACATATTTAGTATTTGTATGAACGGGATCTAAGGCCACCTATACAGATATTGTAATAATAGTCTATGATGGGGACCCAAGGCCACAATATATAGTATTTGTATGGCGGGGGCCTAAGGCCACCTATATAGTGTTGCATATGACGGTGGCTAATGCCATCTATATATAGTATTGTAGTATAGTGTATGCTGGCGGCCCACCACGAGACCACATATATAATATTGTAAATGAAGGGGGCCTAAGGCCTCCTATATAGTAGTGTGTGGTAAGCCTTGGTTGTAAGCTATACCGCCTCCAGCAAAGAAAAGTGGTGGCTATCACTTGCACAATGTATTGTTGCGCCGACAGGAAGGCGAGGCGCCATAGAGGTCCCCCGTGGCTGTAAGGCCCCAAACTGGATGTGGATATCCTGTCGCCATACAACGCAGGCGGAGACCTTAATGCAA
>NW_014577574.1:110486-125884 GCF_000485595.1 Priapulus caudatus
GAAAACTGCATAATATAGCTTTGCCTGCGGAGAGAGGCGATGCGGAAGACTGAGGAAAGGCGCAGAGGAAGATATCTGGGGGGCGGTAAGAGAGAAGGACGGCTGAGCAGGGACAGTGGGAGGCAAGGGGACAAGAACGCAACACGGAGGGCATAAAGTACGGTGTTTTGTACCCTACTATGCTAGCGGCGCTCTTCCAATTATAAACACAAGTCTAGTCGATAAAGTTATTTATGGGAAATCTTTTGCGGAGGATTACCTAAACATTTTTAAATGCATATTGCTCCAAAATAGTAATTCCTCTGGTGAGATATGCGGCATGCGCTAACCCGACTAACATAGCCAGATTGTGTACTGGGCTGGTCATACGCCAGCGAGACCTTACATGCAAGGTTTCCTGCCTATTCCTAAATGATGTCTACTGATGGAATGTTATCATAGAAAATCTATGCTGGGATAACTCCTCTTCATTTGAACATGCATAATCTTTGCAAAATACGATTGCTCTCGGGGGATATTGCGAATGCGGCGCGCACTGTGTTAGGCATGCAGTTGCCGTCTGAGCAAACATTTCATAATGTAGCTTGCTGAGCGTAGAGAGGCAGATGGAGACTGAGGAAAGGCGGCAGAGAAGATACTGGGGGCGGTAGAAGAAGAAGGAGGCTGAGCGAGGGACAGGGGAGGCAAGGGGAAGGACGCGAGGGCATAAAGTAGGTGTTTTGTACCCTACATGCTAGGGCGCTCACCTAATTGTAAACACAAGTCTACTGATAAAAGTTTATTAGGGAAAACTTTGCGGAGATACCCCCTAAACATTTTAAATGCATATTCATCACAAAATATAACTACACTGGTGAGATATTGCGCAATGCCAGCTAAACCACTAACTTAGCCAGATTGCTGTTACTGGCTGCGTATACACAGCGGAGCTTACATGCAAGGTCTCCTGCCAATTTCTTAATATGATGTCTACTGCATGGAATGTTATCATTAATAAATCTATGCTAGGATAACTTCCTCCTTCAATTTGAAATGCATAATCTTTGCAAAATACGATTGTTCTCGGGAGATATTGCGCATGCGCGCGCACTGTGTTAGGCATGCAGTGCCGTCTGAGGCAAACATTATAATATAGCTTGCTGAGGTAGAGAGGAGATGGGAGACTAAGGAAAGGCGGCAGAGAAAATAGCTGGGGGCGGTAGAAGAAGAAGGAGGCGGGCGAGGAACAGGGGTGGCGAGGGGAAGGACGCGAGGGCATAAAGTAGGTGTTTTGTACCCTACATGCTAGGGCGCTCTCCTAATTATAAACACAAGTCTACTGATAAAAGTTTATTAGGGCAATCTATGCTGAGATATTCCCTAACCATTTTAAATGTATATTCATCACAAAATATAACTCTTCTGGTGAGATATTGCGCATGCAGTATCACACTAACGTAGCCAGAGTGTGTACTGGCTGGTATACGCAGCGGGAACCTTACATGCAAGGTCTCCTGCCAATTTCTTAAATGATGTCTACTGATAGAATGTTATCATATAAATCTATGCTAGGATAACTCCTCTTTATTTTAAACGCATAATGATTAATCCTTGAACAATACGATTGCTCTCGGGAGATATTGCGCATGCGCGCGCACCATGTTAGGCGTGCAGTGCCGTCTGAGGCAAACATTATAATATAGCTTGCTGAGGTAGAGAGGGGATGGGAGACTGAGGAAAGGCGACCGGGAAGATAGCTGGGGGCGGTAGAAGAAGAAGGAGGCGGAGCGAGGGACAGGGGAGGCAAGGGGAAAGACGCGAGGGCATAAAGTAGGTGTTTTGTACTATACATGCTAGGGCGCTCTCCAAATTATAAACACAGGTCTACTGATAAAGGTTTATTAGGGAAATCTATGCAGAGATACCCCCTAACCATTTTAAATGCATATTCATCACAAAATATAACTCCTCTGGTGAGATATTGCGCATGCAGTAACACACTAACGTAGCCAGATTGTGTACTGGCTGGTATACGCAGCGGGGACCTAACATGCAAGGTCTTCCTCCTATTTCTTAAATGATGTCAACTGATGGAATGTTATCATATAAATCTATGCTAGGATAACTCCTCTCCATTTTAAATGCATAATCTTTGCAAAATACGATTTTTCACAGGAGATATTGCGCATGCGCGCGCACCGTGTTAGGCGTGCAGTGCCGTCTGAGGCAAACTTTATTATATAGCTTGCTAACGGGGGAGAGGGGATCGGAGTCTGAGGAAAGGCGGCAGGGAAGATAGCTGGGGGCGGTAGAAGAAGAAGGAGGCTGAGCGAGGGAAAGGGGAGGCAAGGGGAAGGACGCGAGGGCATAACGTAGGTGTTTTGTACACTACATGCTAGGGCGCTCTTGTAATTATAAACAGAGGTCTACTGATAAAGGTTTATTAGGGAAATCTATGCTGAGATACCCCCTAACCATCCGCTCTACTCTCTACCGCTCTACTATCTAACTCCGCTCTGACCCATTGCCAGCTACGAGTATTTTTCCAGCATGCGGTCGCATTCCGTTTCAAACACAAAACGGCAAACCGGTCACCATGGTTACACCACTTGACGGAATGGCCCAATTACACAACACAAACAGTCTAAAGACAAAACTAATCTCACTTTTTATGCTTTCTAGACGTCCATAATGTATCTACCTTGCGTACATAATGCAAATTAGTGAACTCTATATTGTCGTATATTGCGGCAAAAAATTCAAGAAGGTCATTTCCCGTGAGGCAATACTGCAACAACTAACAGAAGGCTAGTGCTGCTTGCTTCCTTTAACACATCTCGGTTATTTTTAACTTCTTTGTATATATACCATTTGATTTTAGAAAAAAAAACCATCGTTGTATGTATAAATAGCTGTTGATACGATGAAGCTACAAACTAACAAAATAAGTAATTCCCGCACTATATACATCAGGATTGAATAAAAGACCATAGTGCATTTAATTACTCCTGATAAAGAAATAGTGATATACAGTGATATACACTATATACGATATAGCAATCTGTAACAGAGCTTCTGATTTGGTAAAAAGTAATAATCTCCCCGCGGTAAAAATTATTTAAATTATGCGCAAGGAGATTGTAAAAACAGCACATTATCTATCATAAGAAGTGTTGTTTATACATCATATTGTTTATATAGGCCTATATATATATATAAATAGATAGATATAGATAGATAGATAAATAGATAGATAGATAGACATATAGATAGATATATAGATATGCAACTTACGCGGTTTCTTCTTTTCTTGCGCACGATGGCCCATCGTACCTTCTTATATATTGAATTTAAACTAGCACTCACGAATCAAAGCACGTCTGATACAGGTGCGTGTAGCATAAATTTGTTAATCCAACTTGAGCTAAAAATTAACGAGCTTTGAATGCTTCTCGAACAACGTGTGTGGCCGAAATGCTTCGCGTATCGTAATAATCCGTGCACACGTCTCGCAACCGATCTACATATAGATATCGCGAAGGCAGCACCTTTCGCAACACATTTTAGGATAATGGGCTGGCGTTAGTTTGGATTTATATAAAGGCGCAGTAGAATTTGTTTGCCTAATATATTGACCGAAGTAAACCTCCGGTTTTACTATTTGCCGCTGACGAATAAGAAAAATGTACACAGCGGAGCTCGCAAACAGAAAACACTCCCATGCTCACATTCCCCGTAGAATTCAGTCATCGCGTAAACTAAGCCGAGACTTACCAAAGCCTAGGTAATCACACGTCGCCTCCACGATCCAGCCCACTGTTCCTAGCATCCGGTCACACATGGTGTTCATGCACGCATCTACGTATCATCGCATTCTAAATGCTTCCGTGCGCCTGTGTGTGCGCGTGCGTTTGTGCGTGTGTGCGTTCGTTCGTTCGTGCGTGTGTGCGTTCGTTCGTTCGTGCGTGCGTGCGTTTGTTCGTTCGTACGTGCGTGCGTTCGTTTGTGCATATGTATCCGAAGGAGCTTCGTGCGTACGCGTGCATATATCGAGCATCGACGAGTCTGATCTGGAGCCTGATGCCTCAAAGACGCCAGCAGCTACATCGGATAAACACAACCCGATACAGGAACCAAAAATAACAGTGTTTGTTTTTGTTTGAGTCTTGCGCGGAAATTTAGTCTACTCGATCGAGACAAACTGGCGATATACAGGCCAGCTTGCTCGGCGGCTAGTGAAACATAGTTCCAATTTGTCGCAAAAGAAGTAAATAATTATAATACGTTATTCTTACTGTTGGCATCCAGATGGAATTCAAGTAATTTCACATAAAATGTTAAACAGGCATTCTTAATACAAAAAAATACCAAACGCAAAATGAAAATGACGCAATTTAACATTCCCATGTTTAACAAATTCGAGGAAACTGAATAGCAGTTTATTTAGCAATGACAGATAGAAGGCACTATAAAGGAGACAAAATGGAGCCCGTAATATGTCACCTAAATAGTGCTACCAATTTGTTGTGGGAAAATAGAACTGCGGTTTAATTCCTTACGCCTTTCATCTCTTTACGCGTAAATTGCTGCCATTTACTTAAGATTTTGCCGTTCCGTTCAATGTAAATATTCTGTCGCGGCTCACACAATATTTACGGCGTATAATGAATTATTACCCGTTCACTAACACCCGGATCTTTTACTAATTTAAACACGTTTAATTAGGTAGGAGTTGAGAGTATATTTTCTGTTCTGTTGGTATAAGTTCTGTTTGTAAGTTTTTATGTTACAGATGGTTTTGTACAAATATATTTTTCATAGAAATGTTGCATAATTAACTTAAATGTAGCTGCGCGAAGGACTTGAGACATGTACATATACATATACTATGTAAAAATATCAAAAGTTAATTATATTGAACTCTTTGTTATCGGGGGATAGTTCTTCCTTTTTTATATAAGTACGAGTTTACTGTTTGCGAACTAGTAATATATGCGATTTGTGAAATATTGAATAAAAAATAAGATCCAAAACTCATTATTCAATTTACTTGATACTTATTCAATGAAGAATACAAATTCCAATAGTAGCACGAGCACTCCAAATCTCATTACTCAGGTAAGAAACGGTGGTCTGAGTGAACTAGTATACTTAACTAGTGAGTATACTTAAAAGTATACGCTATGACTGTTAATTACTACTAACGTTTTTATTACTATTTACACAAGTTGGATGCCAAGAGTTCCACCACAGTACACATGCGCTATTTGCGCACGCAAATATTTTCGTGAAGTAGTGCACTATTTTAAAGGAAATCTTGCAAATTCGTCGATAGTTCACTGAATCACCGTCGTTTTCTGAGACGATGATGAGCGCGTCGTTAACAGCCGTCACTGCAGTAAGTCTGCTAACGTACAATATCTCTAATGAATATAAAAAACATTGGTCTCAGAGGGATACAGAACAAAAATAACAAAATCTACCATTTATATTTGACGTAGATATAAAGAACGACCATGGCTTTAGGTAAAAGCAAATGTTCTGTTCTAGCAGTTTGCTATCTCAGTTTATATTATAACAACTTATATAACAGTTTATATTTTTCGTCAATATTAACAATTATAATATTATCATTTTGTATTTTGTATTCGCATTTTGTAGACATCGTTCATTTATATAACTCTCAATCGTTATCTATAGCTAGCATGATTTCCCCTGCCGATTTTAGGAGCGTAAGATCGGCCGAAAAAACGTATCTTGTTGACTGGCAACGCGATCAGCGACGCGGCGTCATTCCTATGCACATTGTGTATGGTAAGAATTGTAGCGCGATGCTGAGACCATAGTATATGCCACAGTTTAAAACGGATTGTACCATTCACATCTTTCCCAGGGTTGCCCCTGTCCATTTTACGCGCGTAAGTTTGGCCGAAAAAAACTTATCCTGACTGGCAACCCGCCCAGCGACGCGTGCACCATCTCTATGCGCATTAGAATAGGGAAGGGATTGTGGTAGGATGCTGCAGCCAAAGTAAATATTCTATGGCGGATTTTACCATGCACATATCTCCAGGCCACAACCCTGCCTATTTTGTAGCTGTTGTGGAACACTAGAGGGCGCTCCTATGTAGCAGTCCTGAATAAGCATCAAGCTGAAGTGCAGACTGCAGGCAACAGATTATCAACTATGCTAAGGGTGGTTTAGGCACCCTCGTCGTCCCGCGCCGGTGGCTCCAGCCGCCGTCAGCTCACTCCAAGAATAACCTTCCGCGACGAAAATAGTTCTTTTGTTTACGTATTTTAGTAATGCTAAAACAAGTTACCATGGTATATGCCAATTGTATTACCATAGGCATAGATATAGCATTAAATAGGAAAAAACAGACATAGCGCCAGTGCAGCACTCGTAAGTTATTAGTAGCACGTTATAGTGTTGCCGGCGTTATATTTGTATGACGGGGGCCTAAGGCCACTATATAGAATTGTAATAATAGTGTGTGATGGGGGACAAGGCCACATATATAGTATTTGTATGACTGGGGCTAAGCTATATAAGCCACCTATATAGAATTGTAATAATAGAATAGTGTATGATGGGGGCCAAGGCCACATATAGTATTTGTATGACGGGGGCTAAGGACACTACTTATAGTATTGTAATAATAGTGTATGCTGGGGGCCCAAGGCCACATATATAGTATTTGTATGACTGGGGCCTAAGCTATATAAGGCCACCTATTTAGAATTGTAATAATAGCATAGTGTATGATGGGGGCCCAAGGCCACATATAGTATTTGTATGACGGGGGCCTAAGGCCACCTATATAGAATTGTAATAATAGTGAATAATGGGGGTCCAAGGCCACATATATAGTATTTGTATGACGGCGGCGTAAGGCCACCTATATAGTATTGTAATAATAGAATAGTGTATGATGGGGGCCCAAGGCCACATATATAGTATTGTATATAACGGGAGCCTAAGGCCACCTATATAAAATTGTAATAATAGTGTATGCTGGGGGCCCAAGGCCACATATATAGTATTTGTATGACGGAGGCCTAAGGCCACCTATATAGTATTGTAATAGTAGAATAGTGTACGATGGGGGCCCAAGGCCACATATTTAGTATTTGTATGACGGGGATCTAAGGCCACCTATACAGAATTGTAATAATAGTCTATGATGGGGACCCAAGGCCACATATATAGTATTTGTATGGCGGGGGCCTAAGGCCACCTATATAGTGTTGCATATGACGGTGGCCTAATGCCATCTATATAGTATTGTAGTATAGTGTATGCTGGCGGCCCACCAAGACCACATATATAGTATTGTAAATGAAGGGGGCCTAAGGCCTCCTATATAGTAGTGTGTGGTAAGCCTTGGTTGTAAGCTATACCGCCTCCAGCAAAGAAAAGTAGGTGGCATCACTTGCACAATGTATTGTTGCGCCAACGAGGCCCTAGGTCCCCGGTGGCTTAAGGCCACACTTGGATGTGGATATCTGTCGCCTGCATACGCAGCGGAGACCTTACATGCAAGGTCTTCCCTCCTATTTATTAAATGATGTATACGGATGGAATGTTATCATATAAATCTATGCTAGGATAACTCTCTTCATTTTAAACGCATAATCTTTGAACAATACGATTGCTCTCGGGAGATATTGCGCATGCGCGCGCACCGTGTTAGGCGTGCTGTTCCGTCTGAGGAAAACTTCATAATATAGCTTGCTGCGGGAGAGAGGCGATGGGAGACTGAGGAAAGGCGGCAGAGAAGATATCTGGGGGCGGTAGAAGAAGAAGGAGGCTGAGCGAGGACAGGGAGGCAAGGGGAAGGACGCGAGGGCATAAAGTAGGTGTTTTGTACCCTACATGCTAGGGCGCTCTCTAATTATAACACAGTCTACTGATAAAAGTTTATTAGGAAATCTTTGCGGAGATACCTTAAACATTTTAATGCATATTCATCACAAAATATAATTCTCTGGTGAGATATTGCGCATGCGCTAACCACTAACAAAACCCATAAGCACAGTACATAGCTGTGTACTGGCTGGTATACGCAGCCGAGACCTTACATGCAAGGTCTCCTGCCTATTTCCTAAATGATGTCTACTGATGGAATGTTATCATAGAAATCTATGCTGGGATAACTCCTCTTCTTTTGAAATGCATAATCTTTGCAAAATACGATTGCTCTCGGGAGATATTGCGAATGCGCGCGCACTGTGTTAGGCATGCAGTGCCGTCTGAAGCAAACATTATAATGTAGCTTGCTGAGGTAGAGAGGAGATGGGAGACTGAGGAAAGGCGGCAGAGAAGATAGCTGGGGGCGGTAGAAGAAGAAGGAGGCTGAGCGAGGGACAGGGGAGGCAAGGGGAAGGACGCGAGGGCATAAAGTAGGTGTTTTGTACCGCTACATGCTAGGGCGCTCACCTATTATTGATAAACAAGTCTACTGATAAAAGTTATTAGGGAAAACTTTGCGGGAGTACCCCTAAACTTTTAAATGCATATTCATCACAAAATAATAACTACACTGGTGAGATATTGCGCATGCGCTAACACACTAACTTACCAGATTGCTTGTTACTGGCTGGGTATACACAGCGGAGACCTTACATGCAAGGTCTCCTGCCAATTTCTTAAATGATGTCTACTGATGGAATGTTATTCATATAAATCTATTGCTAGGATAACTCCTCTTCATTTGAATGCATAATCTTTGCAAAATACGATTGTTCTTCGGGAGATATTGCGCATGCGCGCGCACTGTGTTAGGCATGCAGTGCCGTCTGAGGCAAACATTATAATATAGCTTGCTGGAGGTAGAGAGGAAGATAGGGAGACTAAGGAAAGGCGGCAGAGGAAATAGCTGGGGGCGGTAGAAGAAGAAGGAGGCGGGCGAGGAACAGGGGTGG
This sequence comes from Priapulus caudatus, assembly GCF_000485595.1. Classification (NCBI taxonomy): domain Eukaryota; kingdom Metazoa; phylum Priapulida; class Priapulimorpha; order Priapulimorphida; family Priapulidae; genus Priapulus; species Priapulus caudatus. The sequence continues at coordinate 119,394 of NW_014577574.1, forward strand.
CGAGGAAGGACGCGAGGGGCATAAAGTAGGTGTTTTGTTACCCTACATGCTAGGGCGCTCTTCTAATTATAACACAAGTCTACTGATAAAAGTTTATTAGGGCAATCTATGCTGAGATATTCCCTAACCATTTTAAATGTATATTCATCACAAAATATAACTCTTCTGGTGAGATATTAGCGCATGCAGTATCACACTAACGTAGCCAGAGTGTGTACTGGCTGGTTACGCAGCGGAAACCTTACATGCAAGGTCTGCTGCAATTTTTAAATGATGTCTACTGATAGAATGTTATCATATAAATCTATGCTAGGATAACTCCTCTTTTATTTTTAAACGCATAATGATTAATCTTTTGACAATACGATTGCTCTCGGGAGATATTGCGCATGCGCGCGCGCACCATGTTAGGCGTGCAAGTGCCGTCTGAGGCAAACATTATAATATAGCTTGCTGAGGTAGAGAGGGGATGGGGAGACTGAGGAAAGGCGACCGGGAAGATAGCTGGGGCGGTAGAGAAGAAGGAGGCGGAGCGAGGGACAGGGGAGGCAAGGAAGACGCGGGGGCATAAAGTAGGTGTTTTGTATATACATGCATAGGGCGCTCTCCAAATTATATAAACACAGGTCTACTGATAAAGGTTTTTTAGGGAAATCTATGCAGAGATACCCCCTAACCATTTTAAATGCATATTATCAACAAAATATAACTCCTCTGGTGAGATATTGCGGGCATGCAGTAACACACGTAACGTAGCCAGATTGTGTACTGGCTGGTATACGCAGCGGGGACATAACATGCAAGGTCTTCCTCCTATTTCTTACAATGATGTCAACTGATGGAATGTTATCATATAAATCTATGCTAGGATAACTCCTCTCCATTTTAAATGCATAATCTTTGCCAAAATACGATTTTTCACAGAGATATTGCGCATGCGCGCGCACCGTGTTAGGCGTGCAGTGCCGTCTGAGGCAAACTTTATTATATAGCTTGCTAACGGGGAGAGGGATCGGAGTCTGAGGAAAGGCGGCAGGGAAGATAGCTGGGGGCGGTAGAAGAAGAAGGAGGTGAGCGAGGGAAAGGGGAGGCAAGGGAAGGACGCGAGGCATAACGTAGGTGTTTTGTACACTACATGCTAGGGCGCTCTTGTAATTATAAACAGAGGTCTACTGATAAAGGTTTATTAGGGAAATCTATGCTGAGATCCCCTAACTCCGCTCTACTCTCTACCGCTCTACTATCTAACTCGCTCTGACCCATTGCCAGCTACGAGTATTTTTCCAGCTGCGGTCGCATTCTGTTTCAAACACAAAACGGCAAACGCGTCACCATGGTTACCACTTGACGGAATGGCCCAATTACACAACACAAACAGTCTAAAGACAAAATAATCTCACTTTTTATGCTTTCTAGACGTCCATAATGTATCTACCTTGGTACATAATGCAAATTAGTGAACTCTTTATTGTCGTATATTGCGGCAAAAAATTCAAAAGGTCTTTCCCGTGAGGCAATACTGCCAACAACTAACAGAAGGCTAGTGCTGCTTGCCTCCTTTAACACATCTCGGTTATTTTTACTTCTTTGTTATATATACCATTTGATTTTAGAAAAAAAACCATCGTTGTATGTATAAATAGCTGTTGATACGATGAAGCTACACAAACTAACAAAATAAGTAATTCCGCGCACTATATACATCAGGATTGAATAAAAGACCATAGTGCATTTAATTACTCCTGATAAAGAAATAGTGATATACAGTGATATACACTATATAGAATATAGCAATCTGTAACAGAGCTTCTGATTTCGTAAAAAGTAATAATCTCCCCCGGTAAAAATTATTTAAATTATGCGCAAGGAGATTGTAAAAACAGCACATTATCTATCATAAGAAGTGTTGTTTATACATCATATTGTTTATATAGGCCTATATATATATATACCTAATAGCGTGTTTTTCATTGTCATTATTTTTTTAAATAGCAGTTTTTAAGATTTTGGTTAGTATCTAATGTCACCTATGTGACGGATTTAAGATCATTGTGTTTTGCATTATAGTAACATGACAACGTCCCAAGTATTTTTTTTAATATAATAATTAATTTTTGTAATAATAATTTTAATATAATAAGTAATTATAGGTCATTAATGGTATACGTGTGAAGTAGTGATACTGTAGAGCAGAAACGTCAACATTCCCACAATATCAGAATCCAACAGGTCAACTATAGTCTTTTGAGATATTACGGTTTTTCCATCAAAGATTGAATTTCAACCTATTTCTATATTCGGTTATAATATTACTGAGATGTTTATAGTTTTTTTTGCGTAATGTAGGGGGAAGTGGGGTAAAATGGCCACTTGCAGTTTTGTTATCATCTGGTGCTGTCACCCAGTAGAGCTCCACGTGCTCCCAACAGCTGAAAGTGTGTTTTCATACGGGACTGATCTAAGGTAAGCGTGCAAAACAACTTCTAATTACTAGAACAATAAACCGACTATATACTACTGATACTGGCAATTAAATCTGATAATTCAGTTATGTAATAATTCCACGTGTTTGTGTACTTGTGATTATTGATTTTTCAACTTTGATGATGCAACACTCATCTGATGCTGATGAGGTAGGGGCCGCCACCGCGTCTAATAAGCCGAAACGATAAACGAAAAAGGACATACAGAGCCAAGAACCTGTGGAGCCAAGGGAAAGTTTACTCTAAGTTCTAGGGTTATTTTCAGCTAATTTAGGTTATAATTACGCTACATAAAAAGTTTCATGGTTCAATCACCATTAGAAATATTATTAAAAAATGTTTTAAAACTAACGACTACGGTTTGATTACAACGACGGTGGCGCCACTCAAAGCGCACGATCTGATAAGTTGGCGCAAAACCACTTTCTAGCCAAGGCTACAGACGCGACGGTGTTTCTTATTTATTCATTTAAAAGCAAAAAGATGGTAATATCTTATAAACGACATATAGTTCAGTTATAATATGAGATAAATTTGCCCTAAAATGAATATCGTTCGGTTAAAATAGCATTTAGGTTATAATATAATTGCACTTTTGTGATTAGCCTCGGTCAGTAACCTGCAAAATAAATTGTCAAATACGCAACTTTTTCGGGGTGGCAGCACGGTCGCGGGTGTCATGGCGCCGTTAAAATTTCGTAGCGTTGATGTGTAAATAATTATAACAATTAAATTAGGTATCTGGTAACAAATACGTGTGGGTATAGACGATTTGTTATACAGTAAGTACAGTTGTATGCAGTAAAATCCTAGAGGCTACTGTCCCTTTAAGTTTATTTGCAATTGAAGTCACGACAAAGGTGCAAAACGACGAAAATTAAGCGATAAAGATCGAGCATTTATGAATATATCCATAAATTATGTTTCCCCGAATAAAATGGATTTTGTGTGGCGGTGAGGTTTTTTCGAGCAACATCCACACACGCGTATAGGTGTACGGTTTTTTATTTACAAACAATTGACAGTTACCCGTAATCTTATATCGATTCGTGATCTTAAGACCCGAGAGTTTTAACCACACGAAATGTTCCTGGAAAACACGCACCTTAATTATATGTGCGCAAAATATACAGGTTATCTTTGGGTGTACAACTAATAGTGCTGTGGATCCTAACGGCTAGTGTAGGCAGACACATTAAGTGTAGCATCCTGATGACGTATACCTATCCCTGTGCCTTGCTATTGTTCGTATAGCTCTGCTTGGCCGCGAGCGAGCCAGCTAGCAAGTAATTATTTATTAAGTTTTATATTAAGTAATGACTAACGTCATAGTCGTTCTGCTTTTAATTACCGCTTGCCAGCAGGCTCACCTGCGTAGCACGCAGATTAACCTGTTGTCATCTTTTCTATGCCTATCCATCTTATCTAGCCTATTTATCATGCTATCATATTCTATTCATGCAGCGGCATTTCCGAGACGAGGGTGTAGCCTGGACACTTTCCGGAGGACGCGAGATAAAGCGGGGGAAAAGAGGGAGGAGGAAGAGGAGGAAGAAGAAGAAGAAGAAGAAGAAGAGGAGGAGGAGGAGGAGGAGGAGGAGGAGAATGATGATGAAGAGGAGGAGGAAGAAGAAAAAGAGGAGGAGCAGGGTCAGCAAGATGAAGAAAAAGAGGAGGAGCTGTGTCAGGAGGAGGAAGAGGAGGAGCAGGAGGAGGAGGATCATAAGAAAAGAGGGCGAGATAGAAATATAGAGGAATACACAGATACGCAGGGCGCACGTGCACTGACAGGAAGGCAGTTACGATCACGATGACGAAGATACCGAGGGAGAGACACCTCGCATTAGCGCGTATTGGTTTCTTTTCGGTGGCGTTCTTTTCCACCGGCGCGTCGACGTCTAACGCATTGCCAAAAGTAAGCTCAACATTGAAAATGTTTTTTTAATAACCAAATGTTAGTTGAAAAATAAATTAAAATGTTAAACTTGAATTTAAGTCAATTACAAACTTTATTGTACACAACTTTTATTATTGCTATATTTGTATATATCATCGCCACCAGGACTCGCCATCGCCACAGGGCGACGTGGGCCAGGCAGCGTCGGTGCACCACCCATCTCCGCATCCACACGGCCACCTCCAGACATCACCTCGATTGCTCCCGTCCCGCAGGATTTGAACCACGTACTGCATGTGCAGTTGTTAGAGGTGTTATCCGTTATTTCAGTAGTGCTAATCCATATTCAAGTATATTTCATGAGTTTACGCCATGAAAATTGTCAAATTACTGTCTAACCTTGCACTTACAGTCGTTTATACAGGTTCAATCTATCAATACTAAATACATTTATCACGTAGACCTTTGCCCATGCTAGGAAAATATATAAGCACGCCACCCGCTATCGGGGTAATATAGTGCATAACTGTCCTGTCACAAGCGGTTCACTGGCAAGCTTGGGTGTTTTCATCTGCTGTCGCGGGGATTGGGTTGTTTGAGAAATGAAATTGGGACTTCATGACTGCGCAGTAAAATAGACGTATTTCGTATCTGATCAAATTATCCGCACATGCTTGACTGTTCACGATATTTCGGGTGGGGAAATCACATACTGAGTGGCAAAATTAAGTAGCAATTTAAATGCAAGCTAACATCTAAATATGATAAGAAGAAAGATTGTATAATAAGGTAATGTAAATGTAGAATATAGATCAAACAAATTGCGACCAAGTCCTGCGTGATAATTACACATAACAGGCAATTTCTCGTTCTCGCTTTTTTTCTCTTCTCGTTTGTTATCTCTCTCTCTCTCTCTCTCTCTAGCTCTCTCTCTCTCTCTCTCTCTCTCTCTCTCTCCTCTCTCTCATCTCTCTCTCTTCTCTCTCTCTCTCTTCTCTCTCTCTCCTCTCTCTCTCTCTTTCTCTCTCTCTTTCTCTCTCTCTCTCTCTCTCTCTCTCTCTCTCTCTCTCTTTCTCTCTCTTTCTCTCTTCTTTCTCTATCTCTATCTCTCTCTCTCTCGCTCTCAATCTTCTCTCCATCTCTTGCTTTCATATGCTTCTCTCTTTTAAATTTACTTCACTCTTCTACGCGCTCTCTCAGATATAATCTGACCACTCACCCCCCCCCCAATTGCTCGTTCCTTTCCGCTCTCTCCCTGGCGCTCATTTTCTCTGACACGTGTGGCTTGTGTCCCCTTCCATTCGCCTCCATCTTCCGCATTCATTTATTGGCGCCACGGCGCGCGTGGGCGCGCAACACACAACAAACAACACACACAACACACACACACACACACACACAACACACACACACACACAACACACACACACCACACCACTTACAAACACACACACACACACACACATACACACACACGCACGCGCACACACACACATATACACACACACGCACGCGCACACACACACATATACACACAACACCACGCGCACACACACACACACACACACACACACACACCACACACACACACACTCACACACACACCACACAGCTCTATCTGTAATCCGACTGTTCGTTCTGTCATGTATAGCTTTAGAAACCTACAGTAGGGCCTACTAGAAGCGTCTAGTATTAAAACATCTCCCGGGAATTAAAATGCGGTAGATACTACCAAATTTACCATGGTTGCAATAAAAATAGCATATCGCTCCTAGTCGCATGCAAGTATGTGAACTTCAAGAAGATCGATTAGAATCAACGCATAGCTCTAGTTCCTTGCTGTACATTACACATCTACGTGATCAACGCGAATCATTGAGTACTTTCAGACTAGCTTTCGCCCGCGTGCAAACAGCTTGTAAAAACAACTACCAGTGGCGTAATAGGAATGCCAATGGCTTCGAAATCACATTTGTGCTAATTGTAGGTGTCGACTGAATTTGCGTCTGTTGATCAAATTGAGAGCAAACGACATTTCTCTCATAGCATAAGTCACTCACACACCAGAAGATATCGCACGCACACGACCACCATACGTACAGTGCCATATT
>NW_014577574.1:126176-129575 GCF_000485595.1 Priapulus caudatus
ATATGTATATATATATATATATATGTATATATATATATATATATATCGACGGGTGGAGGTCTTGTAGGTTCCCCTGTGCATGATTACCATCTTGGCGATCGGACTACATGCATAGTACGTACGTGCGTGCATGGTAACGACGCGCCTTGCCAACGAGCAGTTGTTAGCATAGCTTCCGTGCGCCCCGGGTGAACGTCCCTGCGAAGTAACGTGTGTTGTTACATCAGGTTTCATCGAGCAACAAACATCCTGCGCAGGACGTGTACAGCTATCTTGATTTTCTTCTCGTCTCGTATTCTAGATGCCGCCGCGCGTCTACACCGCCACGGCAGCAGCCATCTGGGACGAGCTAGGATCATCCTAGCTGAGCTACACATGCAGGCACTAGCAAGTACCTGCGATGCAGCTTGCCCAGTAGCCGTGCCAGCGAAGCCACGTGTGATGATAAGGGCTTCACAGACCCCGCGCCATTAGGCCAACCCAGAAGGCTACAATAATATCAGGAACTAATATAAACAAATTCGATTACATTATAGAAACACGTTTGTTTTTATTCATCTCTGGCAATCTATTAAGACACACGTGCACGCACACTCACACACGATTTTTGTTAACTCGCTGTCATTCGTCGTTTTTTTCTGACAGACATTTGCGGTCGAATGGTTCCAGTTCCCGGTATTAAAGTTGATGTGGAAGGACAATAATTTTTTTTTTTTATCTGGCCCATTTATTCGTTTTCTAATTTGACAGAATTGATATTGTAAGCCCTCGCAATATGTATTATACAATATGTCGTTATTACTATTACAATTAACTATTGGCCACTACGGCTAATTCCTTGTCCATCACAAAATTACTGATTGATCTACTTTACACATGGCTCAAACTTGCGATGTTTCGCAAAACACTAGTATTGACACTAGTATAGGACAATTGGTAATAAAATAATTAAATAGACATGTCGCGTATGCATCGGGCGCGTTGTCTCCAAATAGGAACCTAGAATCATTGATATTATTAACAGGTTCGCTCTGTCAAGTTAACCGCAATTGAAATGTAACCGCGAATGAGTTCACCTCATCACTACGTCACTTCGTCCTTCGTCTCGTGAATTATGCACGCATTCTAACAGCGATCGGAACTAATTAAAGGAAGGATCAGGTGTCACGACGTAATTAAAACATTAATAGGATATTAAGAGGTTTAATGCGATTAGAATCTCTATAGCCAGAAGGTACTCTGTAGCAACCGGTGGCAACTCCGATTGTGCTCTTCCAGGGAGCAGTGACGAAAGCGGTGAAGGAGACTGTTGAAGCCAGCGACACCAGGTTATGCATTCATGACAACGGCGAGGTACTGTGTCGAATCGTGTGTGTGTGTGTGTGTGTGTGTGTGTGTGTGTGTGTGTGTGTGTGTGTGTGTGTGTGTGTGTGTGTGTTCGCGGCGTCGCCTGAGCAGTTATATATGTGCGCAGGTTGTAGTGGTATCGTACTCGCACGCTATTACGTCGTTGCTACCGTTAGAAAACCACCGTAAGCTAGCCACCGTGGTTATCTGCGCGCGTACTACGCTAATGTTCACGGCTAGACGTGTGAAAAGATGGTCTGGCCCGGTCTCTATGGGACGCAGATCCTCTGTTTCATCCCGGTTAGATTCTAACGGTTTGTAACTAGATGTCATTGAACTATAAAACTATAGCAAAGAACACACACTAATACTCGCGGCGAGTGTTGTTTCATTGATCTAAGATAGGTCTAATAAGAATTCAGGGCAAAATCCTAGCGTAAGGGTGCAGGAATCACGCCTGTGATAAAAATTTAAGGCTTTTGAAAAACAACCGCCATGCAGCTTTTGTCATAAAATCGATTGCACTACAAATACGTTGAAACCGCATTACAAAACTGGCCTGTTCTTAGAAAAGCTGCTATAATTGGGTGGTGCAGAAGTAGCGAGTTCTTGCAAACATTGTTGTTTGTATGTTGAGCGGTCAGTCGCAGTGACTGATGGTGCATAAACACCTATCGTGTGTTTACCTAACGCCGCGAAACGGTGCATTGTACCCGCAGCAATAATCCCTCTCGATGTCTGTGGTTGAATCCCTCACTTGTCGTGTTTCTTAACGCCATTGACTTCGCTCTCACCCCGCGCTAACTAGCCATACGAAACAAGGCGAGCACCTCGTGTTAGCAGTGTACTAAATGGTAGTTGTCCAATCATTAAGAGCGCCACGTAAGAAGAGCCACTGTACAAACTATTGTTAGTGTTCATGTTTATCGTTAACGTTCATGTTCATTTTTCAATATGGGAACTTAACAATGTTCCATCCCGTTTGAGAAATTGACAATTATTTAGCCGACAAAAACTCAAATCGATCATATTTTTAATTACTAAAAATATCAATCAGGTATGAAGCCTGGGATATATTTTACGCTAACCTGTTGTTCAACCTATTTCACAAAAACAACAGCAACAAACACGTTTTATTCTTATTCATCTCCGATGAGAGTTAATCGTAAACTAGTAGTAGCAACGTAATTTAATTAATTCGATTTAATTAGATAAATTAACCTTAAACATTGGTCCATCTTGCCAAAGCAACACTATGGAACCGAGGTAATGAAACCTTTTACAGATAGTTAAGTCGGGAGTCAAATAACTGCTGATGCGGTTCGCGCTGCGTAAGGCACAGTATACGTGCTTCGTGCAAGTCCTAGTCAATTTCATGCCGTTCTTATTTACGGCATGCCATTTGCGTTAGCAATATATGCTTTTAACGCGCAACCATGCCACAGTAATTTGCTTTCCGAGAGATGTGCATTTGAAGGGACATATGAGACTAAATACACTCCCGTGCAGGCTGGCACGCGCGAACCCTAAACCGACGCATAGACAGAACCATGCGCTTGAAACATTTCACACTGCATAAATATAGTCATAGGAGCATAAATTCAATCTTTATCTGCTCTTGATAAATTGAATCGCTCGGTGCGACAAATGTATTTAGCGAATATTTGGGGTAAAAATATCTTCTATTAAACTAGGATATAAGCGCTCTGTGAGGTTAGAAACTAAAATGTGTACGCAGCTAACAATACAGCACACGTTTTGTTGCTAACTTATACTAAAAACATTCGATTTGTTCTTGTCCCCATCACTCATACGCGTGGCTCACGTTATGCTTACACCGGGCATATGAGCAGCAATGGAGATGGCGACAGAAAGAAAGAGATAGATAGAGAGAGAGAGAGAGAAAGAGAGAGAGAGAGAGAGAGAGAGAGAGAAAGAGAGAGAGAGAGAGAGAGAGAGAGCGCGAGAGAGAGAGAGAGAGAGGGAGAGAGAGAGAGAGAGAGAGAGAGAGAGAGAGAGAGAGAGAGAGAGAGGGGGGTAGAGAGGGAGCGA
>NW_014577574.1:129946-132946 GCF_000485595.1 Priapulus caudatus
ATATATATATATATATATATATATATATATATATATTATATTATCTATATATATATTATTATATCACTTGATATTATATTTGATTATTATCTGACTTATATACACACGACATGAACACACATGCACCAACATCATATGAACGCACACAAACAGTCGCGTGTGCCGAGAAAGAAGGAATCATAGATTAAAAAGATGAAGGATTTAGATCTAGAGAACAGGAAAGCAAAGAGAGAGAGAGAGAGAGAGAGAGAGAGAGAGAGAGAGAGAGAGAGAGAGAGAGAGAGAGAGAGAGAGAGAGAGAGAGAGAGAGAGAGAGAGAGAGGGGTAGAGAGAGAAAATCGAATGCGCGCTCATGTGCGTGCGTGCGTGCGTGCGTGCGTGCGTGCGTTCATACGTGCATCATGCTTGAGCGGTACGTATCTTTTTGTATGTATGTGTGTGCGCGAGAGCAAGGCAAAAAAATCTGATAGAGGGAAAATTCGCGCAAAAAGTAGGGAAAGAACGCGTGAGAAAGCGAGTATGAAGGGATGAGAGGAACTGAACAGTAGCGGTATTGAGGAAAAGATATCGGGACAGAGCGAGCGAGCGACCGAGAGAGAATGGTATTTGTAAATGTTCAATAAGAATTTTGCATGTGTTATCATACTGTACACTTGTGGGTTCTGCAAGCATAGATTTCATTGTAGTTTCGATGTGTCGCGGCGTCTGATTACCGAATAACAATCTCATAATGGCAAGCTTTCGTCGCGCGCTACAAAACTAATACTAAAATAACACTAATACGCCGATCAGCGTGAGCATGAACGGCAGCAAAGCACGATGCAGGCGCCTGTCCCACCAATGATCCGAGCATGGGCGAGGAATCCACAATTCTCTCCTGAGTACCCGCCGGTCAAATTGTAAATTCCGTGATGTAACAAACTCGGAAGTAGATCAAGCACGCGTCAAACGCGATAATAACAAGTGGATTGTGCTAGTAGCGGTCATCGTTGGCTCGATGCCGAGCTTCGCTGCCGCGGTCACGCATGTTGCAATTTGGGTTGTCGTTGTTGAGTAGGTAACGTCATCAGGTCCCTCGCCCCCGCCGCCCTCGTAACGTATCGCCATAGGCCTACTTGTTGTTTTATCCGCCGCAACGGGCAAGTATATTCGGAAAGATGGCCATTGCATGCACTGCGGCGTTTCCTAAATGTATGGTAGGTCGGCCGCTCAAGCTCAATGTGCGCGCGCGCGCGCGCGTGTGTGTGTGTGTGTGTGTGTGTGTGGGTGTGTATGTGCGAGTGCGTTCGTGCGTTAGTGCGTACGTGCGTGCGTGTGTGCGAGTGCGTTCGTGCGTACGCGCCTGCATGTGTGAGTTTGTGTGTTTGTGTGTGTGTGTGTGTGTGTGTGTGTGTGTGTGTGTGTGTGTGTGTGTGTGTGTGTGTGTGTGTGTGTGTGTGTGTGTGCAGAAGAAAACTACTGCGCGAGTGTGCAAGTGCGATCGTGCGTGTAGTTCGTTCACGCAATACGATCGTCAATGACATTTCAAACCAAGCCATCGGAGTAGGCAATCTTTTCAACGCGATTACCACTGTCGCCCAGCCAGATGTGCCATTGCGAAAAACTAAATTCGGAATCCTTAGATTCGTTATTATTTTACGTTGTTGGCGCGATGCTAAACACGCTACGTATGAACTAAACATTCCTAGTAAATGTTGCGACGAGAGACATGTTAAAGAGCAGTATCGAATTTTTATCCAAAGAACAATATTGAGATACTTTTAATACGATCGTAAAAGAGGAATTGCAATCTATTTAAAAGTATGATAATATCCTAATTAAATCGAGGAAGAAGCGGGTAGATTATTTATCGAATTTATTGTATCTTGATTACGATTTTATCGTGGCAGGAATGACGTGCCATTTAACGATTGTTTAGCTGCTGCTGTAATCCCTACTAAGATTATAATACAACAATAATCCCGATATTCTAATCACCAGTCACCATCTAAACATTTTTGGAACCTTTACAATTATTATGCACAATCCTTGCGAAAATTTCAGGGAAAAATATCAAATATCGGTTCTTTTGTTTATTCTAAATTTTCAACGCTACCGGAAAAGATTGGCTCAATCGTCTTTCTCTCTGTTTTTATTATACATAGGAAATGTAAGCAGGTCTATGTGCAGTTTGACAATATGTTTCTCATGTAACCTTATTTTCTTCTGGGATCCTTCAAACATGATCGATCGATCATGCAGGAAATTATAATGACTCGACTTAGTAGCTGAGTTAGGGGACCTTCGAAGCAGCGGATATTAAAGCAATATTATACGTGACCAGCGACGTCATCGTTCAATGAACCCGCGATTCTGCGTTTCACGAATTTGCCGAGGAACGAGCAAAAATCCATCCCAAATTGGACAGTCGAAATCAGGGATTTGGAGCAAGCAGCGCGTCAATCTATCGGCAAGCAATTCACCGATGTAGTGTCTACTCGTATTTGCGACGGTATTGCGCCCACATTCATTAGAATGACGGTAATTGTTGGGGCAAGCTAAGCCACTCTGGGATGACATTCACGTCGCACATATCGGCAGCGGTATTGACTCGTGATAACTTCATCCGCCTCAGGGCGAATTGCTTCGATAGATGCGGTTGGCTTCTAGCGACCCGGTATTAACGTTCTTAGCTCAAGGGTGAGGCCGCAGAATATAGGTAGCTATACCCGTTGCTCCACGGTGGCCGATGAACAGTGGATCCAATAAAGTGTGTCGATCTATCGCTTATATACGTGTTAATATCTCGCCAGATATCCTTATGGGCTTATAGAAACAAAATATACGTTTGGCTTCGATGAATGTCTACATTCGGATTGATTATCGCTTTAACTCACTCACTCATTCACTAACTAACTCACTCACCCACTCACTAACTAACTCACTCACTCACTCACTAACTAACTAACTCACACCTATGTCTACGCTGGTTATCGCCTGCTATAGCTTTATATGACCTAT
>NW_014577574.1:133410-134534 GCF_000485595.1 Priapulus caudatus
ACTCACTCACCCACTCACTAACTAACTCACTCACTCACTCACTAACTAACTCACTCACCCACTCACTAACTAACTCACTCACTCACTCACTAACTAACTAACTCACACCTATGTCTACGCTGGTTATCGCCTGCTATAGCTTTATATGACCTATGACCTAAAAATGCAGTACCAAAACCTTTCAGCAGTGATATATTAATAACGATATATATATCGTTATTAATAATATATCACTGCTGAAAGATTTTGGTACTCTTACTCGAGCAACCAGCATTCATTTTTAGGTCATGCAATTATTAACAAAAATGTTATGTGATACCGTAACCTGGTCGTCGTAGTTTTAGAAATAGCCCCGGATGATTTCGTTTGAGTCGCATTGCCCCGTGCACAGCTACAAAACCATTAATATTATTCAATTCAAGGAGCGTACCAGCTGTTGTGACCGAGCACAACAATAGCGTGGGGAAACTAGGGTGTGGTTCGCGGGAAACGGTCGCGCAACATTAGGGCAGAGTGTAGAATGTTTATTTCATGACAGCTTTGACGATGTTATGTCGCAGTTAACACATTGACGCGTCGAATGTCGAATATTCTCTATTAGATTTAGCATTACTGGCACAACATTAGTTTTCGGTATAGTCCGTAGTCAGGAACCAGTACTATAATACAATTCGTGGTCGTTAAGACGCCGTCGATCGAGTGAATCGCTTAATTAAGTGTCTCGGATTAACGAGAAATACTTTGCGGTAATTCTGAAATTATGTAACGTAACAAAATATATCCGCATAACAAAATCCGCACACTAATTGTCTCACACGCGCTGCTGCGAGCTACACACGTACACTTTGAGATTGAATTCTTTGAAAGGTTTAGGAAATTAATGAGCGAAAAGAAAGTCGCCGTAACTTTGAATCGACATTAAAATGATATCGCGCTACTGCCGGATAATTGAGAAGCGATTGCCGCTGCCCGTTACGCTGAGAAGCACACACACACGCGCGCACACACACGCACGCACGCACACACACACACACACACACACACACACACACACACAACACACACACACACACACACACACACACACACACACACACACACACACACACACACAACATACGTAC
>NW_014577574.1:134544-138235 GCF_000485595.1 Priapulus caudatus
TATATATATATATATATATATATATATATATATATATATATATATAGCTACCGAGCGATAATTGCTTTCCTAATTAGCTGCTGGCAAACAGAGAGCAGCAATCACTACCTACTGAGAGACTCTTTTCACATCATAGCCGCGTGTACTCATATTTGGTAAACCCTGTCGCCGATGGCCCGAATAGAATGTAATCAAGAAATGGTATTTCAGTCTGATTACGCGGTCGCGCGCTCACAAGGTGCCAATAATTGAAATACTAGGTATACTTGTGTGTGATAATAGCTTTGTCGTACTTTGAATTATGAACCCGACCTGTATTAAATGTGCGGTATCATCAAAAAGATTCAATCTGACATGTTACACTTGCCCCGCTGTGATAACTAATAAGTGTACAAACAGCCTTATTTATATAGCATGTTCTCGGCATGTATACGCTGTGCTTCCCAGGTCGAGATAATGCGAGCATAGATGGAAACTTTAAGCTAATTGATCGCGGCATTAATGGGGGTCAGTGAAAATACCGTGTTGGCTTTAGTTGGACCGTAATATTATTCGATCTGTTATAATAATAGTACAAGACAAATTTTAGTTAAATGGTTTAAGTTATGTTTACGTTTTTGTGTAATGAATAGAGTAGAGTCGCACGAAATGAGTAAGCGAGTTTGCGTGAAAATGTCACAACAGTACAGCCGACTGTTGCCATTATTTGCTGGCACAATCGTTAGTCGCATGGTTATGCTTGTAAAACAATTTTATAACGTAAATTGTTTCTAATAATGTTGTTTAATTATAAAATTCGAAATTGGTTATCGTATTCATTAACTGATCAGTAAAAATTGATGGCGTAGGCGCACTTTCACAATAGTGTAATATCAAGAATAAGTTGACCTGAAAGACGCTCTGCGAAACAAATCAATTAGCAAGTTCTTTTATTAGGCATTTCTATTAAGGGTTGTAATTAAATGCCAATATCCCTGTAAGCGGAAAAATTTAGCGTTCCGCATCGTGAAAGTTATGGTAATTATTTTCCTAGATCACACGCTCCAGGGGTTTTCGTCGAAACACCCAATCACGCATGATGCACGCAAACGAACTACCTTAGGTACTTCCCGCCTCACTGTAAGCCAATAAACCATTTCCACGCGTAGTGAGATAAAAGCTCTATGTATATGGTGAATAACTGAAACCTAGTGCCGAATCATACTTCCACGACATCGATAGATCATCTGTAATTATCCGTGTATATCGTTTTTGAATATTGCTTGTGTCGATGCTGTCTCGGCAATATTTGATATTAGCACTTTACGCTTCGATCACCAAGCGGTAGGGGTACATGACGGAAGCGTCGTGGTTGGAATGTGTTTAAATGAAACAGCCTACGTTGTGCTTGTTCTACTCGTGATAGCCCGTGACGTTCATGGATGCAGGTGAATGAGATGTATGCTGCCGTACCATTCCGACGTGTCGCCATGCGCGGTCAGCTGCCGAGAGAAAAACATTACATTAACCATTTATCATCTCTTTCCTCATAATCACTCCTCAATTGTCGTCTTTTTCGTCCGCTTCTTCTTCTTTTTTTTTCTTTTTCTTTTTCTACTTTTTAATACTTTTCTTGAAGAACCTAAGCACGCGCATGTGAGCTATTACTTTATCGCATCGCTCTTAAGAGTGCATAGAGCAGCGAAGTCTCTTCTCTATGTCTCACTCTGCTCCAGGCAATCCTCACCAGCTCATTACATCCCATGCCGGTTCCCATAATTCCAACGAACGTATTCTTTTTCCAAGAACAAATGACGAATATCGGGATCTTCTGTTGTCGATATTTTTGTTCATTTTGTTGTTCACGGCACCCGAATCCCAACATGGACGACCAAAGCCAGATTTATTCCCTTTAACCAAGGCGGTGTGATTTGGCGTACCGGGAGTTAGCCTAACACCTCGGTGACCTATAACTCTCTGGGTCACTGGGACGCGGGCTCCAGCGCCGGCTAAAGGCAACAACCTATAGGCGACGAATATTTTCACACGGCGAGGGGTAAGGGCTGCGATGAAAATGTCAAACGTGTTTATGTCACGTGACGACGGAATCCGATTTAATCTAGCTGGCCGTAATCCAAAATCGCTCCGGAAGATTCTATTAGTAACGATTACGACGTGGGCTTATTACTGAGAGATCGCGAGATTAATGGAATAACGATAAGTAGCTAAGTCTCGTGCCTGACAGCCTGAAGAGACGCACTTGCTTGGAATCAATAAGATCTTCGCTTAATGAAAACATTTTTCCCAATTCCCAAACTGTTCCAATGTAGCTCAGTGTATAATCTTAATAGGGTGCTGACGGACGGCTGGTTAATAGACGCATTCATTTATCGATGATGCGCGGTCGTCACCGCTTACCTCTGATAGCAAAGGTTTTACACCGTAATCGCGACATGTCCGATGTTATGTCTTTGTTATATTTTTGTTTATGTCTATTTATTCCATCTAACTATAAACACACTCGCATGCGCACGCAGACGCGCGCACGTGCTCGCACACGCACGCCCGCACGCGCAATACGTATGGAGTAGCGCACATGTAATGCTTCGGTTCAGGCACATCTTACTATTCGGGAGAATAGGTGTTCCTCGTGTGTATTCAGCGATGTGTGATCGCACGTGTATTAGTAGCGGGTACCCATTGTGTTTGCATGCATGGAGGCGATGAAGCTCGTTATACGGCATTCTGACGGATTAGATTGGAGCCACCTAAGCTGATTACGCACGTGTCAGGTATAAAAATGTTTAACACGCTAGGATATCACGCAGCCGTACGCAGAATGGCGATGTAGCGTCATGGCAGTCATGTATGTGTCGAATATTGTCGTATTGTCCTCAGGAGCGTGTTGTATATATGGTCCCCTGCGTGAATCTTTAACGAACCGCGGCGCAGCGCGGCGTCGTCGTAAAAAACTGCGATTGTTGTTCATGACGGTCGGTGCAATATATACTCAACGCCGTGATCACCGCCGGCGTAGCCTAGCAACACCTAAATGAAGCCGTAAAACTAGTCTCTGCTGTGTGTCTCCACTCGTGCTCCTGTGTCTTGCGGCAACACGCACGAGTGGGTGTATGCGCGTGTGCGCACGTGCGCACGTGCGTGCATGCGTGCGTACGTATGTACGTGTGCGCGTGCTTGACCGTGTGCGTGCACGTGTATGCTCGTACGGGCAGGAGATGCACGTGTCTGTTTAACCTTTATATTCTTATTTGCGTTTTACTGACGGTTTTCTTATGTTAGCCGATTTCCCCGAAAAGTTCTTGCAAACGTGCAACCGCAACGTGTTCAAATTTTACACGACGATGGCACATGCATTACGTACTCTGCACGCACGTTTACGCAAACGTCTTTATTTGGATAACTGAAAGACACGTCGCTTCTTGCATCGTACGCAAATTCAAAATGATCAAACATGTCTACGCATATCGAAACAGGAATCGATGTAGGAAAATTACTGAAGGAAACTGACAAAGGACGGGATATGAGTGATAGCCAAAATATAATCGTATTAAAAATGCACAATTTCCACTCTCGTCTGTTTCAAGTTAGACTACTTTTATTTTGTGTACTATCTATCTATCTATCTATCTATCTATCTATCTATCTATCTATCTATCTATCTATCTATCTATCTATCTATCTATCTATCTAT
>NW_014577574.1:138245-141798 GCF_000485595.1 Priapulus caudatus
CTATCTATCTATCTATCTATCTATCTATCTATCTATCTATCTATCTATCTATCTATCTATCTATCTATCTATCTATATCTATCTATCTATCTACCTATTTTTCTTCCTTCTCTCTCTCTCCCTTTACAACCCGTTATTTACTGTGCTGATTTGCCAACTACGCATTTGTTGTTCCGTGCGCCCGTCCATATACCAGTGCACCGAACTACTACCGTTCAATTTACGTTTAGGCGTTTTCCGCGTTTCCACACTATACGTTATTATTTCTTCATCGTGTTTCGTTACCGACAGAGAAAACGTGCACCGCGGAGGACAAATATCGTGTCGATGGTGAAGTAAAATCTGTGTGACTAGCCGCACCTAGCGCATGCTTCTCCGGCGTGTTTATTGATTAAACTGAGGATGTCCTGGCGTAGCCCACGGCACATCTGGAGACGCGTGTCATTGCTGGCCATCGTATAGCAATCAATCAGCTGCTGCAGAAATTAAGTACTGCTAATTTGAGGGGCGATTTCCGGGTGACAAGCGTAAACTACGTGGACTGCGTCAGTTGTGACAAATAGTCAGGCACACGGGATTGTGAATTTGTGGAGGAACCGCGAAGAGGAATTAATAAGGAAGACACTTATAGCTGTTTCGCAACCCCGGTGTAGAGGGTACGCGCAGCTGTTAGTGCAAAATTTACTCAGGGCATGCGCATATACTCGCAAGTTCTCGTAGCTTAATAACAAAGATAGCTTTCACACATTGATACAGTTCGAGATAGATGATAATACGAATCAATATCTGGTATGCATCGGAGGAGCTGGGGAGTTGCATGTATATTGAGTCGGGGCGCGATTGGTCACTCGAATAACTCGCAAACGCTTCGGTTTAATAAAGGTCACGATTTCGCAATTTCCACACTTATCTGTCTCTTGTATTCACCCGTCGTATCTTGTATTGTAGCCGCTATAGCAACTAAATCATACGAGGGTAGCTTTATCCTTTAAGGATATGATGTGCAGAAGAAAGGGATACGAGGTGGTGACAGAGGCGGTAGTCATTTCCGCGGTATGCTAGGGCTGACGAAGAACAAGCCATAACTCGGGCTCATTGGGTCTATGTTTCCTTTGGTACTGCCGGAACGTACCCTGGGTACGGTTCGGTATACCGGAACGTACCTTGGTAACTATCTGATATGGTTAGGGTTAGGGTTAGGGTTAGGGTTAGGGAGTAGGCATAGGCGACTCCCTAGACTCGTTAGTGGAGTAGGCAAGGTACGGTAGGCGAGGTAGATAGTTACCAGGGTACGTTCCGGTATACCGGACCGTACCCAGGGTACGTTCCGGCAGTACCCAGGGAGACATAGACCCTCTCAGCATCACTCGGCATGCATCGGCTAATTTGCAATCGGTTCTCATAACGGCCTCATTTACCTTACGCCGTAATTGCGTTCAGTCTTGGGTACATGTACAGGACGTGTATATTGAGTGATTCGTGCGAACAATCAAGCAATCGGTCTATTCGTTAGGCGTTGCGAGCACAGCTGGATAGGTAACAAACAGCAAGCGAATTTCTACGGACAATTTGTTTTATACTGTCCCTCGAGAATTTTATGTTCGCTGTCATTTCCGCCGACAGGTTTGTACAAAACTTCCTTCTTGCTGCTTGTTCACCAGAGGCGTCAGCGTTCGCACCGAGGACACGGATGAACGATAAACTGCCGAGTCGCGGTTTATAGCGTCGCGGGTATTCATTTTTTCTTCGCTATGAAAGATTCACCCGGAAGACAAAGCAGATGCATTGTGTGAAGCGAGACGCGCGTGCTTGAGCTTTATCCCTGCGGTGCTCAAAGCGCTTATTAGTAATTGCCGTAAATGCAGCGATCTAACGAGAACGTACAATTCAGCCGTGCGCCTCGCCTGCTGGTGCTTTCGTTATGTGACAATTATGATGCCGGTACGTCTGCTGCACTTGTAATAATCATTCTAATAAAGGAGAATTGGTTCGTGTAAGTATTGCCTCAGTAATTTCCGCCAGAGGGAGGGACATAACGTACTGACATTCTGCATTTTTCTTAGAAATGCTGCGGACATATTCGTATGTTGTTCGCTATAGAACCGATTTGGCGAATATAGGCAGGCATTAACCTGTCGCTCCCTTTTCATCTCCTGGTAGGGGTCCAGGAAACAACAGCAACAACAACAACTATGTGTAATTAGGACAAAACTAATTATGTCGATACTAATATTGTATGTAATCTACTTCGGGCGTAATTTAGTTAGTGCAACTAGATCATGCGCACGAGTCAACAGTAGCTATAATGAAATTCGTGCTGTCCGTTACTGTAGAGATCTGACTGAAGCGATAGAATAAAGACACAGGCATGGCTTCACTATCTCCAGCTCTAACGCTTTACAAAAAGGCTATCCGTCTATGACCGCGAAATTTCATGCATTTTCTTACCCACACATTGTTCATGTAACAAACTTATATAATCACCCTGTCATCATTATACTTCTTTTGGTACTATAGTGTGCCTAATAAATAGAGAAAACACGCAAGGTTACTAAGATCAGAATGGAATGCTTGAAACCTGAATTCGAAATCACCACATAAAAAGGCAACATTGGCTGCCGTGGCTAAATCGACATGCGTATACTTCACTACGTCGTAAACCATGGAACGGTTTTACGATATACGGATAGCTGGTTTAGGACGTGTGTGTCGCTGCCGTAGTACACAGAGCTAACTATGCCTAGCATCACGCTATTTAAATCAAACATAACTGCCAACTGCATAACTGCCTTGTGTACCCCATGTGTATGCCTTTCGTGTAAGAATTGGTCAGCACGATACTTTCGCCATGTCAAGCTATAGTAACAGTTCGAAGAATCAGTGTGGCGTGTGAGTAGAACTCACCTCTGCTTGCCTCTTCTTCTGCTCGTTGCTCTCTCGTTGCTCTGCTTGCTGCTTGCCACATAGGCAGCAAGCCTGAATAAGCATCGAACAGAAATTAATAAAAAATACTCAGAGAGTTTCGTCGCATACACAACATACACTTTATTCATGCTAAATAACCACAGATTCAAGGTCTACACTACGCTCGAAATTTTTGCCGGCTAACTGATGCGCATAGTCGGATCGCGTTTTAAACACATAAATGGCCGACCGGTCGCCATGGCAACATTCCTTGACGGAATGGCGCAATTATACGACAAAACCAATCTTACTTCTAATGCCTTCTAGACGTCCAGAAGGCATCTACCTTGCGTGCATAATGCAAATTTCACCGCAAAAAATCAAAAGAAGCAATTTTCCAGAGACGAAATAGTGCGAATTTGGGGAAGGCTACTGTTGTAGGGTCCTATGTCACCTCTAGTTATAGCATGTGACGGCGCAAGCATCACGCACAGAGCGCGATATGAGCTGTGATCAGACGGATTGTATTCCCGACGTTAAACTGTGACGCATTGAAGTACACACCACGCGTGGCATTGTTGCTTGATAACAGATACTAAGAAAACTTGCATATGTAGTTAGTTATAATGCACATGCACATGCACACACA
>NW_014577574.1:143404-146836 GCF_000485595.1 Priapulus caudatus
CTCACTCACTCACTCACTCACTCACTCACTCACTCACTCACTCACTCACTCACTCACTCACTCACTCACTCACTCACTCACTCACTCACTCACTCACTTGCTAACGCTTCTTTTTCCCTCTTTCGCTTTCGCTCTCTCTCTCTCTCTCTCTCTCTCTCTCTCTCTACCTTAAAAAAAGTCTTAAGTCTTAAGTCTTAAGTCTTTAAGTTAGAGGGGATCTATTATATCCCTCATTGATTAGGCTGTTGTGCGACACAAAAAGCAGCCGGTGTAAGTGCGTCAGCCTTTATTAGACAAGAAAAGCTTGCTGTCTCCTATAGTAACAATATGCCTGCACTGAGAAACGCGATACCGGAAATTTTTACTCAATATAGATCAAATAGGTGCATCTGCATTACTTAAAGGTATATATGTATCGCGATAGAATAAACTAACAACGTAAGAGCACAATTACGGAATTTCGTTATTATATATAGCTGATTGCTAGATGCTATAGCTGATAGCTGATAGCTAGATGCATTGACGACGTCAGTGCGTAAGCCTAACCGCATATAGCCTGTTACCATCCACAATAGATGTAATAGCCCGCTACGCCAAAGCCAGATAGATGACTTCATAGTGTGTTGGCGCAATTTATCTTCTATGTTCTCCATTATATATGATATCATTCAGTTCATATTCAAGGTGATTAACAAACACATTAATAGAGATTAACGCACCGAGAAAATGCAAACAACAAATAAACACAAACAAATAAATGAATAAATGCAATGGCAGAGTTGATCATGTACCGCGAAATTGTCATGTTATGAAATTTGTTTATAGGATATAAAGCTAGATTAATAAAAGAGGAACATTAGTATTGAATTTAAGATTAGCTTCCTATTGTATGACGATGGTATGTACCTGCATATCGCTGATATCAGACATTCGCTTGCATTATTAAAATCGACAATGTTGAAAATGGGTGATACTATGGCACCGTGCGACTTGTGCGACGTGAATTGTACTAACTCAGCAATGTGATCGGAGACGTTAATTCTAACTTTCTAAGATTCTAGAAGCATCCGAAGATTATAATTATTATTAAACCAAACGACTAGATATCTGAACGATTTTCTGTTTAGGCACGACAGTCCCTTCTTAAAATAAATATTAAAATTGCTCCTGGTCTGTTGACTGAGGCTGAATTCTGGACTTGTGCAACTATATGCCAGAGCACTACAAACAGTAGCGATACGCAATCGATCGTCTACGTTTCCGAATTATTTTTAAAACTATTCCCAGTGAATATCGAAACAGAAAGTTTTTCTGTATTATCCCACGCTCAATTTAGCTGGAAATGTGCATTAAATCTACAACAATATTTCCCTTGGGAATATTCGATAGATACAACCATCTGGCATTGTGCACGTGACTGATAATACGTTAAAATAAATTATCAATGACATGTAATAAAAACATGTATTGGGATAATGTAGTGACACATAATGACATGTAAACCTTCCTCAGTTCAAGCGGTATGCATATACGATACGTTACTAAACAGATTAGTAGTCGTCAATATAATTTCGCCTCCTAACTGATATTACGTACACACAGCCCACGGTTAAGCGTAGTCGAAGCGTACCATTTTACCTATAATAAAAAATCGGATGAGTGTGGGGGACGAAGACAAACAAAAAACAAAAAACAAATGCTATTGTTGTATCACGACAAAAATCAACCATTGCGCTAAGCAAAATATATGGGCTCGATGAAAGTCACTCTTCCGCCTGCTCGGCTCATCGTCTTATTCATGCGTAGCCTAAATGCTATAGAGCTAAGATGAGCGAAACCGTTTGACGGCCATTTTAAATTGAAAGGCAAAATTAACTCAAGTAGAGCTATGATATAGCAGAGTAGCCTAATAACCATCGCTTCGCCTTTGTGTCTCGATTTCGCGCCGGAGACTAAACGTGCGGGATAAAGCGGGCACAATGTGCTCATGTTCAATGTTCCAAGTAATTCCGGTCCTGAAACGCGCGGTATGAGTAGCTAGATGTGCAGGGAAATATTTCCTTCTGGCGTCTCCAACGACACACGCGCGGGCGCACGCAAGACCCAGCGTTTTGCTGAAATTACGCACTCTCAAATAGCTATACTAAGTCGGTCTAAACATAGACATGGTCGTGGCGTCTCCGTTACCCGCACTCGCATGACTTAATTGCATTTTTGTAATGTTTGTTTGCCGCCCGAGTACAGTTGATGTTAAAGTCATATCAAGTGGAAGATTACATTATGTCCCCCTCGCGATTAGAGCACGGAGATTAAATATATAGTAACGTACGTTACATACTCGCCAAAGGTCGCGCGAGCAGTATCACAGGAACGCACGGCTGTGCATGTATAGGTTACAACGTTGTTCACGAACGCATTGTAATCATCGAGTAGGTGCGCGGGGGAGCGGTACCGTACGAGGAAATAATCGCATTGACATATTATCAAGAGCTCTTGATATTATAAATTACCTACAGCAGCAGCGGTAGAACTATTATTCTATGCAGGGCTCCATACATTGATTAAGTAATCGCGATCTGTCATCTATATGAACGAACGATGAATAATTTCATTTGAATTGCCAGGGTTTACTATAACAATACAATTAGATTTTCATGCGTAGGTACTGTACAATGTCAATCGTCGGGTCGGAGGTCGAAAACAATTTATTTTTTGCACCATGCTACATCCGCTATACATTTACTAGGAGATATATATGTGAACACGGCCGAGTTAAAATTATATATATATAGAGAGAGAGCGAGTGAGACAGAGAAAGAAAGAAAGAAAGAAAGAAAGAGAGAGGGAGCGAGGAAGAGATGGGGGGAGAGAAAGGAATCGAGAGAGTGCACGAGCGAGCGTTGAGTATCAGTCACGTGGTCCCAGAATAAGCTACTTTAATATCTATTGTAATCGTGGGCTTTGTCACATAGTAGACCCCATTAATTAATAAAAAGTAGAATTGACTAAATTATCTTGTTGAATTTTGAATGGTCAACGCGTGCATATATAGTTACGACTTCGTTAGAAGTATCGTAAAACATCCTGATAATTAACTCTGCCTTTAAATATCAGCCTATAAATCCCCCGTTTCATTTCCGAACTCATTGAAACGAACGTGCATTTCCATGTGTATAGGAATGATTAAATTTTAAAAGTATTTGTCTCGTCCTGCTTGCACGCGTTTGTATTGTAATCTTTGCGAAATAGATTATTGTATTGATTAGCGCTGTAAATGGCTGCAACGAATGTCAATCTGTTGAAATCTCCTAATATATAACTATTAGTAAGAATATAAACCGCGATAATTATGGGGTAATAGGCGCAAATTTCCCTCTATCGCTCTCTCTCTCTCTCTCTCTCTCTCTCTCTCTCTCTCTCTCTCTCTCTCTC
>NW_014577574.1:147723-172155 GCF_000485595.1 Priapulus caudatus
GTGTGTGTGTGTGTGTGTGTGTGTGTGTGTGTGTGTGTGTGTGTGTGTGTGTGTGTGTGTGTGTGTGCGTGCGTGCGCGTGTGTGTGTATGTGCGTGTGTGTGTGTTGTGTTGTGTGCGCGCGTTATATTGCGTCAGTGTGTGTGTGTGTGTGTGTGTGTGTGTGTTGTGTGCTGTGTGTGCGCGTGCGGTGTGTGTGCGCGCGTTATATTAGCGTCAGTGTACGCGTGCGCGTCCGTATGCGCATGTGAGGCTGCCCACGTCCTATAGCTGAAATGCTTCCGCCTGCAAATCCTCTAATCGCAATAATATACGCGTACGCAAGACACGTCATTACGCGCCTTGATTGTAGTGCGCGTGCGCATCTTGTGTGGTTCTATCATCCACCGACACGACCTAGCACCGAATCTGCGTAGCTGCCCTACTTATTACCAGTAGCTTGTGCTGGAGAATGACAGTTGTCCAATATACGCAGCAAGATCAGGGTACGAGAGGAATGAATGCGATGCGCGCTCTACTATTGACTAGCGATAATCCTTACTGGAAAATACCGAAGCAATTGCTCCGGTTTCTTCTTACTCTGTTGCTGCTAATAGTGGCGTGTTGACAACAAATATAGAAACTCTTCTTGTTGTTTTCTTTTGCAGGAAACTGTGGAATCGTCTTCTCTGTTAGTAAACAGAGTCTTCCGAATTCAAGGTGAAGTAATTTTGAAAGAGCGAGAACGAAAGAGAAAGAGACTGCAGCTAATTTGCGGGCAATCAACGTGTACCGTTCCGCCATTCCATGCAGTTTTTCTTGTCTTAACAAGCGAAGTTACCCCACAGGCAAGCAATTGAACGAACTTAGCAATAACGTTGCGCTCATATTGACGAAACTCGCCACTGTATCTCTCCTTCGCAAAATGGCTGCCTCAGCATTGGCCGAAATCGCTGCCAAGTGGCGAAATGGCGCGAGACATTTCACACAACCTAGCAACGACGACAAATCGTACGCGAACATCAAGGTAGGCGAGCCCGAGAAAGACGCCGACGACTTCGGTTTGCCAGCGATCGACGACATCATGTTTTATCTGAACCAGTCGTCGGATAAGCTGGACACGACGCGCTTCCAGGATCTCACTCTACCGCCGCGCCGCGTCTCCGACATCGTCCTCATAGTCGTCGCCTACTCGCTGATCGTCACCGTGTCGCTATTTGGCAACGTGCTTGTCTGCCGCGTCGTCTGGATGAACCGACGCTTCCACAACGTCACCTACTTGTTTCTCGCGAACCTCGCCGCCAGCGACCTGCTCATCACTGTCACCAACATCCCGATCAACATTGCGCGCAACGTGCTCGAGGAGTGGCCGTTCGGCGCCTTCACGTGCCACATGGTAAACTTCTCGCTCGTCGCCTCCGTGTACGTATCGACGCTGACGATGACGACCATCTGCTTCGACCGCTACCAGGTGATCATGCATCCGATGAAGCAACGCATCACGAAGCGCCACACAGCGGCGCTGCTCGTGCTGCTGTGGCTCGTCGCCGCTCTGCTGTCGTCGCCGTACGCGATCTACAATCGCGAGATCCAGGTGTTCATCTATCGGCCGATCACGCGCTGTCAGATGCTGCTGCCGCAGCAGCACTACCGTAAGTACCTGACGGCAGCGACATGCGTGACGCAGTTCTTCGTGCCCGTGCTGATCACGGGCGCCGCGTACGCGCGAATCGCACACCATTTGTGGCGCCACGTAGCGCCGGGACACGCCACCGACGAGCAGCAGGACAACCAGAACAAGGTCCGCCGCAAGACGATCCAGATGCTCATACTCGTCGTCGTCGTCTTCTCGCTGTGCTGGCTGCCGCTGAACACCTACCACCTGGTGGCGAACTTCCATCCCGACCGCTCGTCGACGTTCAGCTACAACGGTACGGTCTACTTCGTGCTGCACTGGTTCGCGATGAGCTCCGTCTGCTACAACCCGTTCATCTACTGCTGGCTGAACAAGGTTTTCCGCGACGAAGTGAAAAACATCTTCCACCGCTGCTACCGAATGAGCGGAAAGGTGCACCCAGGCGTCGACCACGATGGAATCCTCGTGCGCGCCGACTCCAAGTATCGCTATCACAGTCAGCAAACGCATACCCGCGTCCAGCATACCTCGCTGACGACGACGGCGCGCGGCAGGGGCAGTCTCGAGGAGGGCGCCACCACCGAGAGTCCGCCGACGCAGCCCGTGCGTCGCGGCGTGTGCGTCACGTCGTCGGTGAACAGCGTCGAAGCGACGTACTCGGCCGATACTAACAGCGTCGTGTTGAAGGTGCACCTGCCGAAGCGAGGCAGCAGAAGCTTGCAGCAGCAGCAGCAGGCGTGCAGCGACAGCAGCGATGGTGAGATGAGCAACACGGCCGCACCGCTGGTCGCTAGCAGCAGCAGCGCGTCATTACCAGACGTAATCAAACAGATGGTCGTGTCTGATGGCGCCGACGCGAACACCGAGATGCCAGCCCGCGCAGGCGACCACATATAAGCCGCGTTCACACGAGCAAGAAATCCGGTATTTAGCGTTCACACGAGGCAAAATGCGCGGTCCAAGAAATACGGTATCTAAACAAATCCGGTATTTGATGTAAATACGCGGCTTTCCAGACCCCGAATAATTTGCCGTGCTTGAGAAATACCGGATCTTTTGGACCGCGCATTTCCTCGTGTGAACGCTAAATACCAGATTTATAAAGCCGCGTATTTTATAGACTGGTCCGCTCTCGACAGTTCCAGTGTAACGCGAGTGGAACTGTCGAGCGCGGACCAGTCTACGTATTTTATCGGCAGTTGGTGCGCATTGCATTGTTCGCTTGATTGTTTTAAAGCAGCTCGCAGCTCGCAGCTCGCAAATACCGTATTTCTGGAGCCGCGAATCAGCGTGTGAACGCTCGGCCGCGTATTTGTCTCAGATTCGGTATTTCGCAAATACCGTATTTCTGGAGCCACAAATCAGCGTGTGAACGCTCGGCCGCGTATTTGTCTCAGATTCGGTATTTCGCAAATACCGTATTTCTGGAGCCGCGAATCAGCGTGTGAACGCTCGGCCGCGTATTTGTCTCAGATTCGGTATTTCGCAAATCCGGTATTTCAGAAATACGAGGTCTCGTGTGAACGAGGCTATAGTGTCATGTTTACATCCGAATTAGCTGACACCGGCGCAGGTGGGCGGCAGTGGCGACGGCGGAGATTCGTTCATACATCGCGACGTTTCACTTACGTGTACTGGTACTCTGAATGCACCCAGGTTATTAATTACATGAATTCAATTTATTCGAAAATGTTCATTTTAATTAATCTATGGTTAGAATTGAAAACAGGAAACGCATTTAACGAGTTTCTTCGTTGACGGTTAGGTTGGGGTAGACCACCTTAATATCACGTACCAATTTGAATCTAATCAAAATTTGATAATTTGAATCAGAATCCAATCCGAATCAGAATCAGAATCAGAATCCAAATTTGAATCTAATCAGGTAATATTGTTGGTACAAGTCGGATGACATGGTTTTAGCTATCACGGTAATTTATAAAGCTAGTCAGCATGGTGCACATGGGAGATAATTATCAAACTAGAGCACTCGGAGAGCACAGACCTCCGCCAAGGCAGCTCAATTCTGTCACTGTGAAAAATTTTATTAATTAATTAATTAATTAAATAATTAATTGGATCCGGATGACCAAAATGTAATCAATTGTAAGTTACCCCATTTCTGACCTATCCTAAAAATGTTATTAATTAATTAATTAACTAATTGGATCCGGATCACCACCAAAATCTAATCAGTTCTAAGTTAGCCCATTTCTGACCTATCCTGAAAATTTTATTAAGTAATTAATTAATGAATTAATTAATAATAATTGGATCCGGATCACCACCAAAATCTAATCAGTTCTAAGTTAGCCCATTTCTGACCTATCCTGAAAATTTTATGACAATCCGTCTATAACCTTTTCAGTTAGGCTGTACACAAAAAAACCCACAAACCAACAAACGCACGCCGATGAAAACATAACCTCCTGCCAACCCCTTGGCGGAGGTAATAAGCTCGTTCTAAACGCCTGTTCGCCGGCTTCTGTGTACTGGCCAATTTGATAAACTCTAATGACGAGTGAATGTATGTATTCATTATTGATCCTTCGCGTGAACTAAGCACTTGAAACGCACTAATGTAATCATATAAAGCATGCGATATCCTATTACGTTAATGCACGACGAGATCTAAGTAGTTAAGTAAATATTTTAGCCTTAATAACTGCATTCGGTAAGATCAAAGTCAACTGTCTCTTTTAATAGAGAATATATTCGTTTGTGCTTTACATGTGTATTGTAATTGTAATATATGTATATACGTCGCCTGTTTCGCCGCTGTGAGCATAGCCGGTGGTAGCGATTTTTCAGCAACTAGTACTCGTACAGCTATTGCTCGTTTCATGTTAAAACATAGTTTAGACTCATAATTTGGTATGTATTCACGTGTATAGAATTAATACGGCGGTGTTATTCCGCTTATGCTTGAGACAACTGTGGGCTGATATGGGATAAGAAGTACCCACAAGCTATACATATGTCTGCATTGCGCTGTCATTACTTTAGAATTACTTAGAATAAAAACTAATAGCATAGAATACTAACCATTATTACTAGGGAATAGCGGGTTGCTCGGCGCTAAATCACAATTGAAGGTCGGCTCCTTTGCGTCAATTTTTTTTCAATTCTACCCTAGTATAGCTCCAACGGGCTTCGAGACAAATCGCAGGAAATGATCTGTCGCTCGTAGACAATGATAGGAAATTGCTTTAATTCTGCTCGATAAGAGCTTTTCAGACGACCTGCTCTATCCTAGCATTTATCTTTACTCGGAATAGTGTCGGAATGCTTTAGATTTTATTCCAACAGTAATCGGATTAGGGCAATTTATCTCCGTCGGTTATTCGCACGCCTTCTCTGTGGAAGTTTGGAATCTCAATAAGATCGCATGTTGCCGTTCTAGTCGGACGATATGAATGCATGCCAGTGTATAAATGAAATAAACTTTCCTGTATATAATCCTGTCAAAGTACTCAACGAAAATCCGCCGCAGACGTGAGTAAAATGACGCGTGCGTCAAATTACTCAACGAAACTTCGCCGCACACGTGAGTAAAATGACTCATGCGTCATTTTACTTGAGTAAAATAACTCACGTGTGCGCCGGGCTTAAAATCGAGAAAAAATTTCTTATTGTACGATACGCATAGTCAGGTGTGTGCTGGTGGATGAAGGTGCGCGTTTATGTACCGTTTTACTGCATACAAGAGTCTAATGAACACACTTCTAACTACGCCGCTTCTCAATAAAATGTGGTTGAGAAATTATTTATTTTTATAGATTGTATTTCATTGTAGCCGCCGGCTCCTAGAGACCCGCCTGTAGTATATAGTCAGTAACCGCACTGAATAGGCATATATAAATATGAATATAAATACGAATATGAATATAAATATGACTATATGAATATGACTATATGAATATAACTATATGAATATGACTGAAGGGGCGATGGCATTAACGCCAATCATAGTGATGCTCAAACCTGGCTAGACTGTCTATAAACTGATTTAAAGCTAAATGTCAAGAAGGATTAGCGACGTCGATCAATGCTGTTACAAATTACGCATTCTGACGGAAGGTTCCCCTGGAAATACACGCGACACTAGGCACAGACGAGAAACGTTAAGCTGTAACTGTTTTTCTTGCTTGGTTTTACCGAGCGCTTATTGACACGTACGTTCTTATTGCAGGTACACAATGTTATGATTTAGGTTAGCAAGGTTATTAAAGCGTAGACAGCCAGTTTCTGCTTTCTTTCGTTACATATATATATATATATATATACAAAGACCAACCAAAATACACACGCAAAAATATATATGTGGGCGGGGAATCGGTGTGGTTGACGATGGCTTTTTTGCTTGTTGAATCCAGTCTATGAACTCGGCGAATCTTCAATACACGCTAGCAGCGGCCAGTAGGATCATGGCAATACGGCAGAAGGGAAACATAGAGGGATTACGGCGACTGTTATAAAGAGTGAGTTAAAAAAAAAAACCGGCGCAATCGCACCATTACACTCACAACACGCATAGTCAGGAAGTGGCGTGGTGGTGATGAGGCACTGCAAAATTATTATCGATTTACGCGATTACTCCATTGCTCGATCACAATAAAATTAATATAGACCACATTAATTTAGTAACGATGTGATGCAACAATGTCTACGCTCGGGCTTGTTTGTCCATTATAATATATAAAGCGTGTTTACTGATTAGTAGCACTAGCCGATGAACGCTCTGAGTACTAAGTGAAATTGTCTGCGCGTGAATCGCTCCATGCGGCGGACGTCCGATGGACCTATAGTTCCTGTTATACTGGAAAATTAATCCATTTCCGCCAATTTTATGGTTATATCGATAATACCAGGAGCAGAGCCATATATATACGCACGATAAACGATTCCCCTGCATTATCTATCATATTCCCGTAATCATATTTTAATGATCCATTCTAACACTATAGTTCAACGGGAGAGCGAGTTAGAGATGGAGCATGACAGCTAGATAAATGGAGCGAGTGAGAAAGATAGAGAGAGAGGGAGAGAGAGCGCGCGCGCGCGAGAGAGAGAGAGAGAGAGAGAGAGAGAGAGAGAGAGAGAGAGAGAGAGAATGACTGCGAGAGCGCTCGCGGGAGAGAGAAGGAGAGAGAGACGCAATGGCAAGATTCCTCAGAGACAATCTGTTATGAATCGAGTAGAAATTAGCACGACAAGCTTTCTTATAGGATGAAAGGTGGCAAACAGAGGACTGTAAATTACCACTGACAGCAGACCGGCTGAACTCAGGCGAAACGCTTTCACTGAAGTACCGCCATCTGCAAATGAGTCGAGGGCACTCGTCTCCCAGTTGGGAAAGAAAGAGGAATGCGCGTACAGACATTTGCCTGCTCATGAAGCTTTGCGACTGCATGGGAGGTGGAATAGAGTTACACTACTCGGGGCGTAATCGACACACCGTGGCGTTTGGTAATGGCGTGTAAGGGGGGGCTACATACGAGCAACGAAAGCATGTTGGAGGTTCCGACATTGTGGGTGCTGACCCGTAAGATTCATTTTATGGTTAAGGCAAGATCGATTACATTAGGAAGCTACGTCATTTTGATTACATCCGCGATAAATATGGGTCAGTTGACATCGCCGTATAAAGGCGTCGCTGTAAATTGATCGGAACTCGCCGAGAATTAATGCCCTGGAAATCGGGTGGCGACAATGCTGCATGTCTGCTTAATGCAGTTTGGGACGGATGACAAGAGCGTTTCGCGTTTTTCGCTTTAGCGGATATCGGTGGCTCGTCGTAGATTCGACCAGCAGCTAATGTTTCGATTAAAACACGTCTATTTGCGTCATCGTCCGGCTGTCAGTGCCACTATCGATTGTCGCGATGATGTCTCGAAAAACACAACACCACATCCATTAATCTTGAGCGTAAAATTATTGTGTGCACGATACAACTTTTTTTTAACCTCCTGGAGGATATATATATATATATATATATATATATATATATATATATATATATTGCTTAGAAAGGGTCTGTGTGAGTGGTACCCTCTTCTACTAGTGGCCGACCGACGACTGATATCTTGAATGGTGCAGATGATTTTGATGGGACAAACTAGCAAGACACTTAGAATATCATATAGTTCATGAGGCAGTAGGGTTGGTCGGTACCATCCGGGGGGAATAATTCTCATTCTGATTTTTGGCAAGGTATACAACCCTAGAGTTAGAAAATATGTTATAGCATTGCATCGGTGGTAGCTTTCTTTGTGTTATCACCCTGTTTATATATGCCAGGGATACTGTCAGGGTTACGGACAAATCTCAAACGGTACCTCTGTAAAGGGCATTGCAACATAACTGCTCATCAAATTCAATCAAACACATATCTATTTAATCAAAGAGATGTGTCTCTACGCTCACGACGAAAATAATCGTAAAAAAGTCATCGCTAATTACGTGACGGCAAAAATTGTTAATTTATACCAAAAATGATTTTTTTTCTTTCTCAAAAACAGCAAAGAGTTGGGACCTAAACTTTTAACCATAAGTTGTTCATAGTATTAAATAAAAAACGTTTCCAGGAATTGAAAAAAAAAGTTTTATTTTAGGAAATATGTTGAAAAGATGCACGAAAATCTGTAATTTTTTTGTAAGATACAACAGTATTGTAAATCATGAACATAACTTCTAAAATGAAAGATTTTTTTTAAATCCCAGTGACAGTTTTTTAGTTCATACTATGAACAATATGGCTACAAGTTTAGGTCCCAACTCTTTGCTGTTTTTGAAAAATAAGAAAAAAAATTTTTTTGTGTAAATTCACAATTTTTGTAATAAAACAGTAGTAAGAAGGTTAATCATGTGCAATCTGATGAATGAGTCAAAGGTGAAAATGTAATACAATCTTTTCTTGTAGGACTCAAAATTACAGAATAGAAAAACAAATGTGGTGTTCCACACTAACAAGGCCATTACCTAAGTCCAATGTGTTGCTGATAAATGTATTGTCTTAAGAACCAAAGACGGATCCTTTATATAGTTGCTAAGACATTTCTGATCATATACACTGATTGTAAGTGATATAAAATGTTCAAGATGAACTTAAAAATCATATAATAATTATCCAGTTCTTCAATATCCTCATCTGCACCTTCTCCATCGTCTAACTCAAAGATGGATGCCTGGTTCTCACAGTCTGGCAGTCTGCACATATCAGTGTATTTAAGTCCGTTTGTGACAGACACACACATTTTGGTAGTGAACACTTCCTTGTAAAATTGCAGGTCAATAGATCAAGGACCGCCTCGGGTGCTGGCTGACCATCCATCCAGTGCACCACCAACTGTTCAACTCCTTCTTCCTTCTCAATCTTCCATCTTCGGCCAACAGGACTTGGTACTTTCGTGTTCTGTTCAAGACATCGTCTCCATATTGCAGCCTGGTAGTTGGCTTTTTGTGCGTGTTTCACTATGAAGTCCCTGCATGGTAGAAGCTGGTGGCTCTCTATCTCACCTTTCTTAGCACAGAATAAGTCGTACCTGAGATTATTGCTCTTAATGGATGATGTCTTTGGTGCATAGAGGAGGCAGCTAAATGCCTCTAGTTTGTCCATCAATTCTCGGCAGATGTCCCATATATGACCCAACTCTAGGAATATGTCCTGGGCTTCCCTGTTGCTGGTCAACAGTTTCAATGCGCTTGCCTGCCCTTTGCCTGCAAACGCACTGACAGTGTCACATCCAGTATACGCATGCATCCCAATGAAAGCCCTACAGACATCTATGCCAACAGTGGCAGCAACCTTTATGATGTCAACGAGCCTCATCCGGGTTCTAGTTCCACATTTTTGGAACAGTGGGTCTACAATCTTGTCATGAAATGCCAAGGACATTATGAAGACGTCTGTGTCCTTTAAGCAGATCACTACAGCCTGATAGCCCTCTCTTGCTGCATGGGCAGCATGGAGAAGTAGGCGCCTATCTAATTGTTCATGTTGGCACTGAAGAGCTGACTGATGTGTCAAACACAACATCTATTCTGTCACTCTCAGCTCCTTCTCTCAGTGCCATAGAAAGAACTGTAGTGGCGAAATCTCCAAAAGTAACCTAATCGCGTTTTACTCTTTGGACTAAGTTCATCCCATCGACCACTGAAGCCGAGTTACTTGGAAGTAGCTCTGCCACGGTAACATTAATCTGCAAAGTTGTGGCTAAAGTAGTCTCGTTTGTCTTTCGCAGCAATCCATCTGGTGTGGACAGGGCCCATGGCAATGGCCCAAGAGGATGAGAGAGAATATCCTCCATCTGGAGATTGCGTCTTTGTGCTATCACTATGATGCGACCAAACAAAGATCTGTCTGCTTTCAAGATCGTCACCCTCCCACTTGATTTTACTTCCTTCTTCTTACACATATTGCTGAGTGTCTTCAGCCTGTTAGTTTTTATTTGTTCATGGAATTTCTTTGCTGGTGGGTCTCTCTCTAGTCTCTCAACCTTAAAGGTTGCATAGGTTTGCTCACCAATCTCATAAGCCTTCAACAGGTCACAGGCGATGTCTCTGGGTTCTGCCTTAGCAGTAGAGATGCTAAGGAGGTCCTGCTTCTGCGCAAATGGGTTGACTCAATCTTTTATGAGGTCAACAACTGCAGACACGGCCTCCTAATCTTTTTGGATTCTTGGGGGCTGTAGTTCTGTATGGCAAACTTTTGATTTGTTACCTTGCACCATGTCTCTTAACTGTCCCAGAATGCATTGCGGTAATCGGCTGTTATCTAGTACCGTGTGATAGCTCCAGCTTTCAGGCTGAACCAAGCTGTGCTTCCAGGAGTCTGGGTGTCTTTGTTGACTGTGACCTCAGTGGTCTGGTCTACAGGAATCCGCCCAAAGGGGTTGTTGCTAGACATCTGTACCGAGAATTGCCC
This sequence comes from Priapulus caudatus, assembly GCF_000485595.1. Classification (NCBI taxonomy): domain Eukaryota; kingdom Metazoa; phylum Priapulida; class Priapulimorpha; order Priapulimorphida; family Priapulidae; genus Priapulus; species Priapulus caudatus. The sequence continues at coordinate 158,264 of NW_014577574.1, forward strand.
TGTTTTAAGGCCTCATACACATGAGGATTCTTCTTGGGAAGATTTATCATCTGAGCAAAGTATGGGGACATGTACCTGGCATAGTTCAACTTATATTTATACATTATATTCATACATAAAATCAAGAACTTTCAAATAGTTTAATATGTTTCTTATCAACATATTTGTAGCCTGTATGCAAGAAAAATCAATAGTAACAAATTTTCCTTGATTTGCGGCATTTTTCGTTTTGTGGGGTGGGTAACAATAATAGCAATAACAGTTATAATGTACATCGAACTTAAAATGTATTTTGTTACTTTGTTTAGCAATAAATTCTCTCCAAATTCATGTATTTAAACACGGTATCCATTAATTAGGGTATGCGCAAAAAGGAACTTCCGTACCACCTTTTATGAAAACAATTAAACTTATATGTTTTGCTATGTATCAGCACTGAACTATCAGTGCCTGTATGAATTGCAAACACTATGATGAGATCAGGGGATTAAATGATAGTTTTCAGTGATACGGGTGACGTGCTAAGCCGTGGCGCCGTTGTGGTATCAGCCAGTTTATTTTTGGATGGGGTTACTAAACAGCTAATAGCATACAAAAGGCTACCATCACTGCAATGCAAGTGTGGAACACCACATTTGTTTTTCTATTCTGTCATTTTAAGTCCTACAACAGAAGATTGTCTTTAATTTTCACCTTTGACTCATTCATCAAATATTAATTATCTAATTACTACTGTCTCATTGCAAAAATGCGTTTTTTCTTATTTCTCAAAAACAGCAAAGAGTTGGGACCTAAACTTGTAGCCATAAGTTGTTCATAGTATAAACTAAAAATCTGTCCCTGGAATTTTTTTAATTTTATTAATTTTGGAAGTTATGGCTCTTGATTTACGATATTGTTGTATCTTACAAAAATATCACAGATTTTCGAGCATCTTTTCAACTTATTTCCTAAAATAAAACATTTTAAAAGAATTCATGGAAGAGTTTTTTAGTTAATACTATGAACAACTTATGGTTAAAAGTTTAGGTCTCAACTCTTTGCTGTTTTTGAAAAATGAGAAAAAAAACATTTTTTGGTATAAATTAACAATTTTTGCCGTCACGTAATTAGCGATGAGTTTTTCTACGATTATTTTCTTAGTGAACGTAGAGAGACATCTCTTTTATTAAATAGATATGTGTTTGATTAAATTTGGTGAGCAGTTATGTTGCAATGCCCTTTACAGAGGTACCGTTTGAGAATTGTCCATAACCCTGACAGTATCCCTGGCATACATAAACAGGGTGATAACACACAAAAAGCTACCACCGATGCAATGCTATCACATATTTTCTAACTCTAGGGTTGTATACCTTGCCAAAAATCACAATGAGAATTATTCCCCTCAGATGGTACCGATGGCCAAAATGATCGTCTCTGGCGCATGGCCTAATATTAGCTTTAGCTCTAAACCATTTATCTTTGTGTGGGCTTCTAAACACAAATAAAGGCAGTTACGGTGACAATGCGCTGTTAATATAACATACTAGCGACACGTCCTATTTGATCTCGGCTAGTATGATTACAGTCTCGTTTCGGGTACGATGATAATTCAACTCTTTTAACGAGATATTATATTAACTTCGGTGTAATCAGCAGCGTCAGGTAACCGACACGCGCATCAGCCACATACCTACGTTTGTCATCTCACGGTCTACGTACAGTAGAACGTCTGCACTCGACGTGCGAAACAATAATTTCTGTCGCGATTTATTGATCCGCTTCATACTAGTAGCGTTTCCATTCAGATTTTTTCTCGGACGAGAATTAACGGATGCAGAGACGGCTATGATCCGCCGAAGTGAGTGCACCTGCCGCTGCCTGACATGACAGCATAGCCTTGTCAGCAGTATATTAACTAGACACGTCAAATGACAAGAATTAAGCCGGATGCAGCTCTCATTTGTCCCAATCCTATATACGATTTATATTCACAAGGTAACCGGTATATACACTACATTAATTAAACAATAATATAATATAATATAATATAATATAATATAATATAATATAATATAATATAATATAATATAATATAATATAATATAATATAATATAATATAATATAATATAATATAATATAATATAATATAATATAATAAATATAATATAATTGTAGCTATAAGCACGCCGGCATAACATGCACGTCTTGGTGTTTTGCGACACGGTTATTCGTGTATTTAACTATAAACACACTTAACAATTCTATTCCCGCGTGTCATTCCATACGTTTGTCACCAAACCCACACGGGCTATAGGCTACATACACCATAATTTGACATGTCGACACTGTAATTTCAGAACGGCTCAGTGTGTGTGTGTGTGTGTGTGTGTGTGTGTGTGTGTGTGTGTGTGTGTGTGTGTGTGTGTGTGTGTGTGTGTGTGTGTCGTGTGTCGTGTGTGTGTGTGTGTGTGTGTGTGTGTGTGTGTATGGTGTGTGTGTGTGTGTGTGTGTGTGTGGTGTGCGTGTGCGTGTGTGTGTGTGGCTGGATGTTGTGTGTGTGTGTGTGTGTGTGTGTTATTTGTCCCTACATAGATAGAAATAGCCCACGTCAAGTGCCTAGCTGCGCCTTTGCAAACTTTGTAGTTAGTAGTGTTAGTCTGTTTCGCGATTAACGAAACCGGGTTGGGTTTATCCGCGTAGAAGCCACGCCGCTCTTACCGAAAAGTACTATCCTCTGCTGTGAGCCATCCCTCACCCTATATCCATCTACATGTATCTCCCCCGGCTCTCTCTTCTCTCATCTCTCACAGCACACACCACTCACACACACTCACACACAACACACACACACACACACACAAACACACAACACCCACACGCCACACACACACACACACACACACACACACACACACACACACACACACACACACACTCTCTCTCTCTCTCTCTCTCTCTCTCTCTCTCTCTCTCTCTCTCTCTCTCTCTCTCTCTCTCTCTCTCTCTCTCTCTCTCTGTCTCGTCCTCAGTTTGGGAGTCTCTTATTATTTCATCCTACGTGCATACGAGCGCGAGTCCGTGCGCCCGCATGTGTGGCCTAATATTCAGCGATAAGTTCTGTAGTAGCTGCCTCTTCATATGCTGAAGCATTTAATGCAATGCCATTATGTCAGAAGTGATGACGATACAAGGATTTATTCCATTATATACGTCCCGTAATAAGCCGAAGAGAGTGATCATTATCGTGGTGATACAGTAAATATTCCATATAGCTTACGTCCCCGTGCATTCGTAGTAGCGATCTTCGATGTTTTTACAATGTTTCTAACTGTAAACACACGTTGTTATGAAAGGCAGGGCCCGGGAGCACTTATGAGGATTTTGCCGGCTTCATCTTCAATAACGTTAGTGTAGTAATTATTACTACGGTTACTCGAGGTAAATAAGATTATAGACGTTAACATAATGGACCCTCCTCTCCATGTGCTGACTCACTGCAATTGGATAACGCTTCTTTCTGGAACGGACGGACGGACGGACGAACGGACGGACGGACGGACGGACGGACAGACATACAGACAGACGGACGGGGACAGACAGACAGACAGACAAACTGGCAGACGCGGAGACAGGAAAAGAGAGCGGGGCGGGTGAGAGATAGAAGTAGTCGGAGACCAATGCGGAGAAACAGGTCACATGATAATATCGAGAGAGCGCTTGGCGAACCTCCTGTGTAACGCAACGAGGCTTCTATTTTTATTGCGCTCGCTGCGTATAGCATGCCGTATAAGTACTATTGCCTTTCAAACTTTTAACAAGAGGCGGGGAATTTCGGCCGATGTCGAAAACGCAGATAATGGCTGTGTGTGTGTGTGTGTGTGTCGTGTAACGTACTTTTCCGTAACGAGAACCCATCTCCAACATAGTACCTGTATATTCACATGTCAATAAATAATAAGATGTAAGTGTAAGGAAACATTTCGTCACAGCGCTGAAACTTGAACAGGTATATCACAGTATAAACGCTGTATAACTATTAATGAGTCTCGTTTGACATACATAGCTACTTACTAGTTTAATCAGTGACGCCTCCTTCCATATATATATATATATATATATAATTAGTTGGTTAATTCCGAGGCAATTAAAAAGTTGTAGCAGCACTATTACGGTCGGTGAGTTTGGCAATTTTTAGTTTGTTAAAAATTAGTACAAAGTTTCGTGGCCTGGCTTTTAAACAATGATATCTTAAATACAGACAACAATGAAAAGCTGTAGTTATTGATATAGGCAATCAATAAAAAATATAGTCTTGCCAATCAGCGGATATATTGCTAATTACACATTTAAAAGTAGTAACGCTTTCAGTAAATGAAGTCTGGCTATTGCTTAGTGACGTATTATATTGCATACCGGAAAACGGGGAATGGTTGACCGGCAAAATGAAGTATTGGATTGGATGACGTCACATACGTGACCTCTCTAAAGAAACCGCAATAATCGGCTTCATGCAAGCCACTCGAACGAGAAGAGGTGCATTGTTTGTTTAGCTGCATGTAGATTGGAATTCTAAACATTGTGAGTAACAGATAAAAGAAACTGTAAGGTAAATATGTGTGCAATTACGTCGTCTCAGTCGGACTCTTAATTATGTAGTCTTAATGAAGCCATTAATGAATCTATCTGCAGAGTTTCCTCTTGATCTTTTTCTCAATGTACACTAATCTATATCATCTATACTAGTATATCTATGTAGTATCACCTATGCTACATATTACACGCGAGGTCGGACAGATTTCTTCGAATTTACATGGCTGCGTACGCTTTCGTGCAGTTTGCACGTCTGGTTCATTGTTGATCATTCACTGGGCATAACAGGTTCATAGCAAGCGTTCGTGTGCGTGTGTGCATTCGTGCGTGCATGCACGTGAGCGTGCGTGTATGCGTATGTATGTGCGTGTGCGCACAACAGTCGCAGTTGTGTCAAAGAACCTATAATTAATGGACTCTTTGTGTACGTGGATGTATATTTTCTTTCCCGTGCACATGTGTCGCGTCGCGACACTTCTAAAGCATTATAGATTAGGTAGAGTTATCGCAAATATATCAGAATGACCTCTTCCAGTTAAATACGTTTTCGAGTCTTTATTGATCCTTGCGTAATTTCATAGCCATTGCGAACGAGAAAGTCTCTAAAGAATCACTAACGCCCAAGATAATACTACCTCTTATTATTAGATTATGCAGCTATTAATACTCTTCGATGCTGTCTGCTTTTCCTCAACCTAGATATAGTGCGCCAATCACCGGGTATAAGCTGATCTATGAAACTGTCTAAGCAACGTAACTGTCTATGCGTCTAATGATGAAGTAATATGCATCGTTGAAGCTCTAACCCGATTAAAAGTTTAATTATATTAAAATCAAGAGAGTCATTTGTATATTTATTACCACACAGATTGGTTAGCAATAATTATTATAAGCCTGCATTTGCCTATTACTGTTTGAATCACCAAGAAACATCCACAATGTTGCAAGATATATTAAAAATCTCATAAAACGTTATTAGGCTAAACGTAGGTAGTGCACTATTAGAGGACGGCGTCGATACCTGCTAGGTATTGACTGTACATTAACATCAACTTACTTACCCGCGGACAGTGACTGTCACAAATAGAAGTTAGCACGCACATACGGCCGGGCCACCCGACTTTTGTCGCATCGTTAACAGTGTTTCCACGATTGCGTTCGACAACCACAACAAGGGCCGCGGTGACGTTAATGAATACAGGGTTAATAATGAAAGTGTCATGTTTTGTGGATGGCTCTAGCTATTAAGCCGCCGTTGGCCAATAACCCAGCGAGCTTGGATCGAACTGATGAGAGGTTCGCCACGCCCTATAGATACCTTTAGGAAGAAATGCTGCCGTTTTGAATGGCTCAATTTGCCCTCGATTATCATCTTCAACTCTGCCCGCCGATTCTCGTTAGCGGAGGGGTGAACAGAGTGCAAACCCAGCCCGGCAATGGTCTGAATGAGCCACGGCTAAGTATACTAAAGTATATAATAATAGTTACTATATAATACTAATAACATATACCTATAATGATATATCAATATAACGCCTAAATCGAGGATGAGCGGATAAAACATAAGCTTGCGAAAACAACGGACGCCTCAGAGCAGCGCAAGTATCAGGTCTTTTCTACAAAAGAGCATAACCGACTCGTTGGTCCGATCGACGAATTCTGGCCCGACATCGCACGGAATTTGTTTCGCACGCCGTTAACAAAGTTGGTGGTCCTAGCTGCTGTTGATTACTGTTTGTGGAGATATTCGAGCACTTGATATATCAATGTTCCTACAAACACTATCAGAAAGGTAGGTAACCTGTGTGTATCATAACACAGTGTGAATAATTTCACGTATTACTGTGTTTAGAAATCTCTATTGGGAAACGAGTCGGATCACATTTTTATACTAAGATAACGTCATATGTAAAACCTTGTAAAACATTATTAGGTCATAATTTATTGGTCTCTCCTGTGCGTATCTATAAGTTATTTATATGGAGACGTATCAGTTACGCAATACGTCGTACCATGTTCAGGTTTTCTGACTGTTCGAGAGCTATTAATATCTTGCCGAGGGGCACGCGAGTGGCTTTCGCCCCATTTCCCACTCTTTTTTGCCTCGTCTCTCGCTCTGAGGAAGTTCGCGTCTTTTTTTTATGTTATTTCCTCTTGTTTCCCCACTACCGTCGTCTACCTAGATATCTTTTACACACACGCGCAAACGCACACGCACACGTACACGCATGCACGCACGAACGCAACACACATATATTACACACTCATGTACATATACATGCGCAGGCACACATACATACACTCATACGCACACCCATGGTCCTCATAGTCCACCGATGAAATCCCAAGAATGCAATCGGATATTTAAGTCTTCAATGTGCTATGAAAATGAGCTGACAGAGAGGCCGTTGGGTCTAGATTTAATTTCGTTGGCGGATCTCGCTAGCTCCGCCAGTAATATCTTATACCGGGCTCAGGCTGCTATCAGTTAAAAACCAAGATTGCCGGTCTCTAACTCCCAATACATTCTGTTGGAACAGAGTCGCCTCAATTCGTGGTTCAACGATGCTCAGGAGGATCATGGTCCGGAATACTTCAAACTAAGTAACATTCTTCGTCAACGGCATGGCTCGCTTGAATGGATGACATAATTAATTAATTACGCGCTAAATTCATATCGCCGACATGTCAAATGAAAAATCAGCCTAACGAACAGGAAACAAGAAATTCGGTCGGACCGCTCCTCACTGCCGCTGGTCAAGAAGTAGAACAGGTTTGACTAAGATTGCTGAAGTAAAGGTATTAGACCTGAGGGCCAGAGATAGAAAGGAATATGAACTTGGATCTATATAATTGACCTGTCTAAGTAAAGACAATCCGCCTGTAGGCTAGCCTATATCACCACACAGAAACACACACACAAATCCACACACACACACACACACACACAACAACACACACACACACACACACACACACACCGCACAACACGCACACGCACCAGCCGCACACGCACGGACGCACACCAACGCGACTTCACACGCACAAACGCAACACCGCACACGCACACACACACCGACACCCGCACAAACGCAACGCACACAACAATCACACAAATACACGCACGAATTAACACCACACCACACAACACACAACACACACACACACACAGAGCAGCTTCCCCACAAGGCTTGGTCTCCCACACACACACACAACACACACACAGCACCCACACACACACACACACACACACATATATATATATATATATATATATATATATATACATACATATCTTGGCTATAATGCTTTCCCATGATTATTTCTGGAATTTATTTCTTAAATCCAAATAATAATTTAGATTTAATGATTGCGTGGTTTACCTGTGCTCAATCATCTATCAATGAACTGCTGCGCAGCTATCAGCTAGCCAAGGACGGGACTCTAAACAATGAATAAATGAAGAGAGCCCTTAGCAGGTCTGAAAGCAGGGCGTGCCGACTACTGGGTTTAGCTAGGCGTGTAATGTGTATACGCACTGGATGCGAGCAAGGGCTAAGGTTCGCATGCTTGTCAAGCTAATTCCTCTAGTATTACCTGCTGCAATTCTAACTGCTATGCACCCTTCCCACTTGAGTTCTTCTGGTAAATATTAGACATTCTCCTTCGACCTCGTCTTACCAACATTCCCTCACTCTAGGCGCTTCCCCTTACACTCAATGTTTCTCTAAAATAATCATCCAACTCCCTTTCCTTTCTCCATCATCTCTCTGCAACTATGTGACCCTTGCATTCTCATGGCACCCGTACCTCCATGCCCCTCCCGCAAACAATACCCGCCCTCTTCCTATCCCGATCCCCGGTCCGTCGCGACACGTGAGCCATCTATATCTCGCATTGTGCTGACGCTAGCACTCGCTGACTGAGCATTAGAGTACTCTGTCGTCGTCTCCGCTCCCCGAGATTTGACAGTCCAGAGTGTGGGAATAATCAGTGTGTCGTTCACGTGACATTGTGGTGGCAACATGGCGACATTGAATTGACGAGTTAATAATAAGATCACCATGCGGCGACACCGGCGCGACAATGATGTAAGTGTATAATAATGACAAACGCGCGGTGACAACAAGGAGAGTGACGTGACAAGACGGCGCAGTGACGGCGTAATAACGTAATCATAGCGTAATGTGTGGAGACACGCTGGCACGCAAGTGCATTTGGCGATTTCCCGTTTACTGAGTGCATATATGTGCTACGAGAGTGATCATCCGTGAACGCTTGCCTTGCCGCTCGCGCGAGACGGGAGAGCGAGGCAATATACCGCAGTGTCGTCAGGGGCTACAGGTATGCTCTACGACAGAATCTACCTATCGTCTTATCCGTCTCCTGCTAGATAAGAATGTTACTCGATAATTGAGTATTCAGGTCGCTAAGGCATCGTCGTTCGTGCATCGTAAGATTAATAGCGTATATACCAGCCGGTTACTCGACAATTTCTCATCCAGACTCATCCGATGGTAATAACTAGTTGATGATCGTTAGTGATCGATGAGGATAACTAGTTTTCGGAGGCATCGGGCAGCGCCAAGATCGAATATGTAGCCTATAATGCATTCCCGAACCCACAATTGCCATGACAACTCACTGTCACGGCCGCTTACGGTCGGTCGCTCTGCTGGCCTTGACTGCGGTGTTACTGCAATAAATGAGCTGTGGCTGTAACTAGGCTGCTGGTATCCACTTGAACGCAAGAGTTATGTTACATATTTGCGTGCCGTGATGCTACGGTAAGACCATAAATGCCGAAATAGATAGATAGAAATGCAGGGCTAGCGAAGTGCATCGTAAGATTAATAGCGTATATACCAGCCGGTTACTCGACAATTTCTCATCCAGACTCATTCGATGGTAATAACTAGTTGATGATCGTTAGTGATCGATGAGGATAACTAGTTTTCGGAGGCATCGGGCAGCGCCAAGATCGAATATGTAGCCTATAATGCATTCCCGAACCCACAATTGCCATGACAACTCACTGTCACGGCCGCTTACGGTCGGTCGCTCTGCTGGCCTTGACTGCGGTGTTACTGCAATAAATGAGCTGTGGCTGTAACTAGGCTGCTGGTATCCACTTGAACGCAAGAGTTATGTTACATATTTGCGTGCCGTGATGCTACGGTAAGACCATAAATGCCGAAATAGATAGATAGAAATGCAGGGCTAGCGAACGAGCGATCGAAAGAGAGACAGACGGGGGAGATGGAGAGAGGGTAAGATAGGACGAGAGAGCGCGCGGGAAAGAGAGAGGGGGCAGAGATGGCGAGGTAGAGAGAGAGGGGGAAGAGGAGGAGGAAGCGATAGCGAGGTAGAGAAAGGGGGTAGAGATAGCGAGGGAGAGAGATACCGAGAGAGAGTGGGAGAGAGATAGGTACTGAACAGACAGCGATCGATACTCCACTACCAGTAACAGTTCACGTTTTCACAACGCGTACCTGCTATGTAAATACGTAACAGTTGAACTTTGGCTTTTATATAGATTCGTCGAGACGAACAGCTACAATTTGACACATGCATCGTCACGTCACGGCACCGCCCAGCATTACCAGGCCACTCCGTTGATACTGATCCCTAGATGCATAGCAGTCAAGATAGCGGTCTCACACAACGCTGTGAGAGGCCACTGCCTCATGATCATCTCTCGAAACGTCAAACTGTTAGGGTCAGCTATCGTAGGAGAAAGTCGTCAATCTTTAACCGAAGGACGGGCCTCAGGCGCTGACATTCACAGACATGGCGCCGATTCGCTTACAGTGTTTGCGCGTCGGATCTCCTCATCGAAGAGCTCTCGTCGTGGCGGCGGTTCTGCTAGCGACGCTTCAGTATCCGTCGGCGACGGCGACGGCGCGTAGAACGAGCAGCGACGACAGCAGCTGCACGTACACGGCTGCCGTGCTGCAGTATTATTTGCAGACGCCCGGACCGGGTAGCGATCCCAGTGAGGTTATGAGGAGTAACTTGCTTGCTTATGAAGAGTACTTGATGCAAGCTGCAGCTCAGGTAAGGAATATATGATGACACAACATTATGATACAGTAGGAGAGGATGGTTGCACGTCCGCGCGGACGGACGAACTAACGAGTGGACGGATGGAGAGAAGACAGACAGGGAGGGGCGGGGAGAGGGGGAGATGCCCGAGAAGATAATATCAGGGGTGAATAATGACAAATAATTACAGTCTATCGTTATTCACCCCCCTGATAAAATGAATATTTAATCGGGAAGGGGAAAATAAGAAACAGGTGTGCATGTGACTGGTCATTTATTGAAACACGAGATATCTGTTACAGGGCGCCAGTATCATCGTCTTCCCCGAAACCGGTATCACCGGCTTCCTCCAGAAGGACAGAGAAATCGTCCTCAAGTGGCTACAGGAGATTCCCGAACCAAACACCGAAGCCGCCCTCGACGGTCAGAGAAGCTCTGATTCTCCAGATTCGTGCGATAGCGGCTGTGTCGCAACATCCGGCGACGATTTCGTGCTAGAGTCGCTGAAATGCATGGCAGCATGCCACAAAATAACGATCGTCGCAAATCTGGGCGAAGTGCAGTATTGCCAGCCGGCCGCGTCGTCGACAGTTCCCACTCAGGTGCAGAGCAGTGCTGCTGCCGAGGACGCTGTTCCCGGCTGTCCACCCGACGGCCGCTTTCAGTTCAACACGAACGTGGTCGTCGATGATAACGGTGCGCTGGTCGTGCGCTACCGCAAGCAGCACCTCTACAACGAGGCCGCCTTCGACGACCCACCCGTGCCGGAAGCCGGCGTGTTCGACACGCCTTTCGGCCGCTTCACGACTTTCGTCTGCTTCGACATCAACTTTTACAACACGTCGGCCGACGTCGTGCTGCACGATGGCGTCGACAGCGTCGCCATGTCGGCGGCGTGGCCGATAGCGTTGCCGACGTCGTCGCCGCAGCAGACGCATTCCGGATGGGCGCTGGGCACGGGTGTCAATCTGCTGACGGCCAATGTGCGAGGTGTCACTGACGGACTGACGTTCGGCGGAAGCGGAATCTACTCGGGAGTCTCCGGAAATCTGACGTACACCCGCGAGGACGCGCCAATGCAGCCAGAGCTCGTCATCGCTGACGTGCCATGCTATAGGAAGCGCTCGTGGGAATCCTATGCGCATCGGCCATACTCGGTGGAGATTTATGACGCCCCCGTCGCTGCTATAGCCCGGCCCGCTGGTGGCGGCGGAAGCGGAAATAAAAGGCGAATGAAGAACAAGAAGAATAGTAGGAAGAGAAACGAGCATCGTAGGCGACCAGGGAACGAACCTAATAGCGAGAATTCGGAAACGGGCGACAATAGCCCGCGAACTGGTGGAGAGCGAGAACAACACACTTCGGCTCCCCCTCCCAAATATTTCAAGAATTATGTCATCGGTGTCCTCTTTAATTTCACCGCTCTAGAGGCCGACATCGGCAGAGCGAGCGTCTGCTACGGCGACCTGTGCTGCCATCTGGATTACGCAATGTCCGCTAGGGGCAGGCGAAGCGATGAGCTGTATGCTCTGGCCGCATTTAACGACTACTACACGGCGGTAACGGACCAGTTCTGGTGGCAGGTTTGCATGGTGGTAAAGTGCAGAACCTCTTCGTATAAGACGTGCGGCGAGAGCGTAACTCGTGCGAAAACCAAATTTAAAGCTCTGACTCTGAGTGGAGACTTCTGGGTGGAGTTCATCTCTCCAAGTGTACGCGTGGATGGCGACTATCTACTCGCACCGCTTGACCAGTGGTCGTTCGACAACGACGGTGAAGTGATGTTTAGCACGAAGGGTATTGCTGACCCTCTCATCACAGCCGAAATACAGGCGTTTGAGCCGGAAAAGCACGACCAAAGCAAACGTGGTGTCGACGTGACGTGCACGTGTACGTAGTGCTGCTGGCAACGACGAATCGAAGCAGTCATGCGAGCAAACAGAGAGAAATAGAATAGTTGGCTTTAAAAATATTACATCCTGATCTTATTGTGGCCTTGCGTGATTTTGTCTCTATATGGAGCACCGTATAGTATAAAAAGGCGTGCATTGCCGAAAAAGCGGTGACTTGATGATATAAGTTTGTAAGTTATGAAGGCAAGAAAATGTATTCGGTTATTGTTGGAATGATGCAAGCCATGGCAATGATGCATGGCTAATGGCAATGGGCCACGGCAATAACACAAATTTTAACCATGCATAGAAAAATATGTGGCGATCTCAGTACATACAGGAACATACGTATCGGGACACTAGATAATATCACCTAGCAGTGAATGATCTCTCATAAGTGTGAATACGAACAGGATTGTACATATACGACGGACTGTATCACAGGCCGAAAATGATATACGTTCTGTATAGCTTATAGTTTCTGGTATCTGATACTCAGATTGAGAATGACACTGACAGTGTCAACATAGTTAGTTGCGAGAAATTGTACGTCTAAATAATTTGTATGTGAGTTGAAATAAAATGACAGAAAATATATTAGATATTATACGTTTTCACGCATGCTGTTATATTTTCTACTCACCGAAATCAAAGATTATTCAGGCGCATGAGAAAAACTACGGCCGATTTTCAGAGTCCGCTTCGTTTCACTGCTGTTCGTAATCTTAAAACTGACAAGTTTTGAAGAATGTAAAACTGTCTAAACTACGTTAAATAACAATATATTAAAAAAGCTTATTCTCTGTTCTGCTCTCACAACCTTATAAGGCATATCAGTTCTTTTTAAAATGTAAAAATCGAGCAAATAATTAACACTTCTACTCATGATACGAACAATAATTATTACTGAGAGCTACTCGTGATACGTAAACAAACTGGGGGTGCTACATGCAACCATACCAGCTTGCGTGAAGGAAGTCGTATGCGCCCCCCCCCACGCGCGCTTGTGTGTGTGTGCGTGCGTGCGTGCGTGCGTGCGTGTGTGTGCGCGCGCGAGCGTGCGTGCATGCGTGTGGGCGTGCCTGCGTGTGTACGTGCGTGCGTCTGCGTGCGTGCGTGCATGAGTGTGTGTGCGCGCGCGAGCGTGCGTGCATGCGTGTGGGCGTGCCTGCGTGTGTACGTGCGTGCGTCTGCGTGCGTGCGTGCATGAGTGTGTGTGCGCGCGCGAGCGTGCGTGCATGCGTGTGGGCGTGCCTGCGTGTGTACGTGCGTGCGTCTGCGTGCGTGCGTGCATGAGTGTGTGTGCGCGCGCGAGCGTGCGTGCATGCGTGTGGGCGTGCCTGCGTGTGTACGTGCGTGCGTCTGCGTGCGTGCGTGCA